>NC_034593.1:80644863-80662326 GCF_900095145.1 Mus pahari
AACAAAAAAAACAAAAACCTCAAGAACAGAAAAGATTTGTCTTATTTTTTTAATGAGACTAAGAAAGAAAGAAAAATATCAGATCCTATTTCAAAAATGAGAGTAAGGGAGAAGAAGGAGAAAGAGGAAAGGAGGAGAGGGGAAATTACTAAAGGGGAGAAAAGAAAGAGAAAAGGAAAGAGGAAGTCAGAGGCCAGGAGGAGAGGGACTAACATGCACGCCATACCACACAAGTCCTGCTCTGAACTCTCTAAGTATCTAGAAACGACCTTGGACATTTTTTTTTTTTTTGAGACTACTATTACATAGCTCTGACTGTCCTGGAACCCCCCTATGTGCACCAGGCTGGCCTCAGAAGCACAGAGATCCACGCCCAGCTTACCTTGAACTCTGACCCTCCTACCTCTGCCCCTTGAGCACTCCTCCAGGCCTGCCAAGCTTGGGATGGAGCCCAGGCCTCCCTGTGTGAGAAGCAAGCACAGAGCCTCCAGCCCAGCCCCCGGGGATGCTTTCTCAGCCCATCCCTTTACCGTCTAGGTATTTCTACAACTTCCAGCTGAGAACAACTTTGCCATGGTTGTCCACACAAAAGCAGCTGGCAGGACTACGATCAAGGTCACGGTCCGCAGTAAGAACAGCTCCTTTGAGCAGTTTGAGGGGAATCTGCTGGAGCTGTCCGATGAGATTCAGATCCTGGTAAGCACCCACCTGAATCCTGTTTCTATAGATGAGGAAGCCTGTGTTGCTAGGCACAGCTCTGGCCTGTAGCTGTAACTAAGCTCTCACACATGTTATTCACTACATCCTAGAAGAAAAACTGAGTGCTTGCTGACAAAGCCTGAGAGCCTGAGTTTGATTCCTTAAACCCACATGAAAAAGGCAGATACAGTGAGTGGTACACATCTGTAATCCTAGACCCTCTAAGAGATGAGAGGCTAAGACAGAATCGCCCAGAAACTCTGGGCCACCGCCTGCAGTGGCACGGCAGAAATAAGAGAAATCCTGCTTCAGTAAGGCTGGAGTTGTCCTCTGACCTCCACACAACACACAATCCCCACTGCATGGCCCAGAGACCCACCATACATAAATAGATATCATAGTTATCCTTTCCTGAAATAAGGGAAAAATTATTTTCTCCCATTAGGTATTTGAAAAACTTCAACTTTTCTATGCAGACTGTCAACCTGAGCGGATTCTGATGCCTATGAATTCTCAGCTCAAGCTGCACACCAACAGGTAAGGAAGAAGAAGGAAAGCAGGTTCCTGCATGAAGAAACTTCAGTACAGTGTTGCACACGGGGGCTGGGGAGGTGGCTCAGCAGGTAGGGTCTGAACACTGCCCAGCAAGCCACTGGAGCACAGACTACAAAATTCTCTCCTCCCCCTCCCTTCCCCCTCCCCTCCCTCTTCCTCCCCCTCTTCCCTCTCCTTTGTTTCTCTCTCTCTCTCTCTCTCTCCTCTTCCCTCTCCTTTGTTTCTCTCTCTCTCTCTCTCTCTCTCTCTCTCTCCCTCTCTCTCTCTCCCTCCCTCCCTCCCTCTCTCTGATAAATAAAGTTTAGGGCTGGCAAGTGCTTATAAAGGTGCTTAGGGCACAAGCCTGATGACTCAAATTTGACCCCAGAACCAAAAAGCAAGATGTGAGGCATCAGGTATGGAGTGGGAAGTACAGAGGCAGAGACAGCTCGTGCACACCTGTGCGCGCATGCACGTGTATCTGTATGAGTTCAAGGCTAGCCTGGTCTACAGAGGGACTTCTGGGACAGACAAGACTACACAAAGAAACCTTGTCTCAAAGAAAAAAAAATGATGTTTTTAATTGAAATTGGAAAGAGCTACCATTTACTCTTAAGTGATTTTTCTAATCTGAATAATGTTTCAGAAATGAAATAATTTATACAACATAAACATAATCCAAAGGTGTGTGTGATTGCATATTATAAGAGTTTATGTGAGCCAGGCGTGGTGGTGCATGCCTTTAATCCCAGCACTCAGAAGGCAGAGGCAGGCGGATTTCTGTGTTTGAGCCCAGCCTGGTCTACAAAGTGAGTTCCAGGATAGCCAGGGCTACACAGAGAAACCCTGTCTTGAAAAATCAAAGGGGGGGGGGGAGAGTGTATGTGTATGAATATATGTGTATGTGAGTGTGAATAAAAGAATATATGTGTATATGAGTATGTGTGTGACTGTGTAAGAATGTATATGAGTATGTGTGTGTGTGAGTGTGAGTATATAAGAGTGTATATGTGTATGAATATGTGTGTGTAAGTATATTGTGTATCTATGTATGTGTGTTTATAAGTGTATGTGAGTGAGTATGTATGTATATGAGTGTGAGTGTGAGAGAGTGCTTGTGTATATGAATGAGTGTGTGAATATGTGTGTGTGCTTGTACGTACCACAGTGAGCATGTGGAGGACAGTGCTCACCTTCAGCAGTCAATTCTCTCCTTCCCTGATAGGACCCTACGATCAAAACCAAGTTGTACTTTTGTGTCAGACACTTTTCTTTTTCACCAAGTTGCTATCCCATTAGCCTGTAATAACCTCCATTTTGTATGTTGAGACAGGGACTCATTATGTCCAAGCTGTCCTCAACTCTCTATGTAACTGAGGGCGACCGTGGACTGCTGATGTTCCTGCTTCTACCTCCTCAGTGCTGGGAGTACAAGTGTGTGCCAACACGCCTGACTTCCCATGAGTGTTTGGGACAGGGTCCCGACATCTCGTTCCTGCTACCCAGCTCCCTAAGTGTAGCTACAGTTGTGTGCCACCACACCCCATTTAGTTTTTTTAAAATAATTTTTGTTTATTTTATTTACATTAATATAATACAGCTGTCTTCAGACACACCAGATGATAGATCCTGTGACAGATGGTTGTGAGCCACCATGTGGTTGCTGGGATTTGAACTCAGGACCTCTGGAAGAACAGTCAGTGCTCTTAACCATTGAGCCATCTCTTCAGTCCCCCACCCCATTTATTTTTACTCTCTGACTGTTGTGAATGGTGATGCTGTGGACATAAATTATGAATCAGTGTTTGTTTGGATATCTGCTTTTAATTATTTTGTCCAAATAATTTTTTTAATACTCAACAGGATTTGACTTTTAAAGAGAAAAAAATAGGCCTGAGGTTAGTGGCTTATGCCTGTAGTCCCAGAACATGAGGATGTAGAGACATGTTCTGGCTAGTTTTATGTAAAGCTGACACACACTAGAGCCATCTGAGAGGAGGCAACATCAATTGAGAAACTGCCTCTATAAAATCAGGCTGTAGGCATTCTCATAATGACCGATGTGGGAGGGTCCCGTCCACTGTGGGTGGTGCCACTCCTGGGCTAGTGGCGTTAGGTTCTATAAAAAAGCAGGCTGAGTAAGCCATGAAGAGCAAGCTAATAAACAGCACCTTTCCATAGCCTCTGAATCAGCTCCTACGTCTAGATTCCTGCCCTGCTCGAATTCCTGCCCCGACTCCCCTCAATCATGGACTGTTACTGGAAGAATAAGACAAGCAAACCTTTTCCTCCCCAAGTTGCTTTTCGTGTTTCATCACAGCAATAGAAACCTTAACTAAGACAGGAAGGTCAGGGATTCAAGGTCATCCTTGACTATATAAGGAACTTAAGGTCAGCCTGGAATATAGGAGACTGGGGGGGGGGGAGCAGGAAAGGGGACAGCCAAAGCTGGGCATGATGGCTCACACCTGCATATGTCAGTACCAGAGAGGTGGAGGGAGAATCAAGTGTCAAGTTAGCCTTTAGCTACATAGTGAGCCTGCCTGGGTTACATGAGACCTTGCCTTAAAACACAGTTGTATAATCTTTGGGTCTGGTTGCTTTTGGTGTGTGATTTTTTTTTTTTCTTTTTAGTTTGTGACTTTTGTGGGGGAGGACTTTTTTTTTTTTGTATGGGGAAACAAGGTCTCTCTTTGTATACTGGAGCTCACTGTGTAGACCAGACAGGCCTCAAAATCACAGAGTTCTGTGCCTCTGCTTCCCGAGTGCTGGGATTAAATGGCCTCTTCAAGGGTTTCATTTTCCTTTTTTTTTTTTTTAAAAAAAAAAAGATTTACTTATTTTATGTATATGAGTACACTGTAGCTGTCTTCAGACACACCAGAAGAGGGCATTGGATCCCATTACAGATGGTTGTGAACCACCTTATGGTTGCTGGGTATTGAACTCAGGACCTCTGGAAGAGCAGTCAGTGCTTTTAACCGCTGAGCCACCTCTCCAGCCCTATTTTCATTTTCTTAGCATTTGTTTTTGTTTTTATATGCATGTGTGTGTTGTTGTATGAGCTGACATGCTCTCTGTACACTGCTTATTTTTCGAGTTTTTAGTTTTCTGAGACAGGGTTTTCCCATATAGCCCATGCTAGCCTAGAGTCCCCTCTATGGTCCAGGTTCCTTTCATAAGCATTGCAGTCCTGTTGCCTCAGCCGTTGATGCAGAAGTACAGGCAAGCCAACACACTCATCCCTGTCTTGTCAGTCTTCACTGCTTCCCCCTGATCAGCCAGGGTTCCCAAGACTGCCTGCTTGCTGTTTATCTCCTAGAGAAGGCGCAGCCTTTGTGAGTTCCCGTGTTCTCAAGTGTTTCCCTAACTCCTCTGTCATTGAAGAAGATGGTGGAGGGCTCCTGAGGTCTGGATCCATTGCGGGTACTGCAGTATTGGAAGTCACTTCTATAGAACCTTTTGGAGTCAATCAAACAACCATAACTGGAGTTCAGGTGAGTCAGGGACTAAATCAATAAAATAATGGGGCCTATGGTATAGCTTAGTACTAGAGTCCTTGCCTAGCATACAGAAGCACTAAGTAAATGGCCTGGGAGAAATGTCCTCTCCTGAGAATTAAGACAAGTGAGCATGTCAGAGCAGATCCTGACGTGGCTTCAAAGCATCATTTTAAAAGAGACCTTCACGCCCTTGATGGAAGGGATTAGCCTACAGCTTTGCAGAGCCCAGTGAGAGCAGAGTTCCACAGTGCTTCTGTTAGAAGCTGGCTATGGTGGTGCATGTCTTTAATCCTAGCACTCAGCAAGCTGAGACACAAGGATTGTTGCATATTCAAGGTCAGCATGGGTTACAGAGTGAGCCTATATCTCAGAAAACAAATAAATGTCTGACTTCTCTATAGAATTAAAATTTTTAGAGTGTGCCGGGCATGGTGGCGCACGCCTTTAATCCCAGCACTTGGGAGACAGAGGCAAGTGGATTTCTGAGTTTGAGGCCAGCCTGTTCTACAAAGTGAGTTCCAGGACAGCCAGGGCTACACAGAGAAACCCTGTCTAGAAAAACCAAAAAAAAAAAAAAAAAAAAAAAAATTTAGAGTGAAAAGAGGCCTCAGAAAACTTCTTGGCTTCCTGGCTCAGATCAAATGTAGAAAAGGTCCCAGAGGCATGTTAATCTAACACCAGGCTTTCAGATATTGGATATGTGCTGTATTCCAGCCCATATATTAGTCCTGCTGTGTGCATTTCCTCCTTTTACTATAGAGCTATGAAGTGACAAACTGGGATCAGATTGTTTCTCTCTTACTGCCATATAGCTTTCATACTATGGGAAAAATCTCCTGTATTCCTGATAACAGTCACTTGGTGATAGACCCCAAGCACTCTTCGGAGAGTAGACCAACCCCACTCCAGCCTCTCTTCACCTGCCAGCTTAAATAATGAAGCAGCCATTGCCTGTATTTCCTTTCACTACAAGCATGTCAAATCAAAAGCTCTTTCCTACAAAGGAATACTGGGGCTGTGGAAATGGCTCAGTGAGTAACAGCACTCATACAAGCCTGAGTTCAGATCCCCAGAATCCAAAAAAGAGCCAGATGCAATAAATAGTGCAAGCATCTGTAATCCCAGAGGGCCTACAAGATGTGGGAGGCAAAGACGAGAGAAACTGCAGAAACTCAAGGGACTGCTAGCCTGGCTTAAACAGCAGTCAGGAGGCCTGGTCAAGATAGGAAGGCAGGGGACAAACACCAGACAGTTGTTCTCTCATCTCTACACACATGCCACACATACCCTCAAGGCTTGTGGCCTCCGTTATAGATTCTAGAGTGTGATAGCAGCTCTTGGCCAGTGACATTCTCTGTACTAGTGGGGTTTGTCTCCCACAGGTAGCACCAGTGACTTACCTTCGATTGAGCAGCTACCCCAAGCTATACACAGCACAAGGAAGGACCCTGTCAGCCTTTCCTTTGGGCATGTCTCTCACCTTTATTGTTGAGTTTTATAATAACATCGGAGAAAAATTCCACACCCACAATACTCGGCTTTATATGGCTCTGAACAGGTATGGTCAACGGGGCGTGGTTGGCAGTGCAGTAGAAACCTGACAAGTTAACTCAATGTTCAGCGCCAGTTTCAACAGATTCCTCTTACACTCTGAGCTTGGAATCTGACCTCGATTTCTTTTGTCAGAATGAAAATAATGAGCCACAGGTGGTAATACAGGCATGGAATCCCGGGAATAAGGAATTCAAAGTGGGAAATCTCTGAGTCAAAGCAAGCAGAGTAAGCATGGACTCCGTGCTTAGCAATGAGCTCCAGTCCAGCGTGGGCTACAGAGTATAATCCTGTTCTAAGGTGCAGGAGGCTGAGATGACTAGAAATATAGCTTCGAGGTACAACACTCCTAATGCGTGTAAAGCAATGGTTTGTTCTCAGCAACACACATACACACACATGCACATGCACATGCACATGCACACACAGCCAGAACCAATTAAAGAGTGTCGTCAGCTGGGCTTGATGCCTGTAATCACAGTTCTTAGAAGGATGACACAGGAGGGTGGCCATGAGATAAGGCAGTTCAAAATGGCTAGAGAGATGGCTCAGCAGTTCAGAGTGCTTACGGCACTTGCAGAGAACTGAATTCAGTTCCCTAGCATCCATATCAGGAAAGCCCCAACCACAGGATCCAATGCTCTCTTCAGCCTCTGTGTGTGGCCACACACACACACACACACACCCCACCCCCCACATACACATACCCCCCCACACACACACACATACACACACACAGAGAGCGGTATTTTCAGCCAATCTGGTGATGCATGGCCTTTGATCCCAGCACTCTGGAGGCAGAGACAGGCCAGCCTGGTCTACGGGGCAAGGCCAGCGCTTCCTAGGGCTCTATAGTGAGACCCTGTTCCAAAAACAAAACAATGCTGTTAATTAAGAAAGTTTAGAGTAGGTTTTGAATCTTCAAGTATTAGTTTATAAGATATACACAAGGAACTATCTATTATCAGAGAGCCACTCAGTGCCTTCCTTCTTTGGAGCCCCTCACACTCAGCAATTGTTTTTTCTTGCCCCTAATAAATCTTTCATTTCACACGCCTTTAATCCCAGCACTCGGGAGGCAGAGGCAGGCGAATTTCTGAGTTCGAGGCCAGCCTGGTCTACAAAGTGAGTTCCAGGACAGCCAGGGCTATACAGAGAAACCCTGTCTCGAAAAACCAAAAAAAAAAAAAAAAAAATATTTCATTTAAGATAAAATAGACAGCTTGACTCAAGCCAGATATTATGACACTCCCATAATCCCAGTACATTTCTTGAGAGAGAGAGGCAGGAGGATCAGGAATACTGTGATATTCTCAACTACACAGGAGTTTGAGGCTAGCCTATACTATATGAAACTCTCTCAAAACAACACCAAAAAAGTTTTATTGTGACAGGATGTGGTATTGAAAACCTTTAATCCCAGCATTCAAGAGGCAGAAGCAGGCAGATCTCTGTGAGCCCGAAGCCAGCCTGGTTTGGATAGCAAGTTCCAGGACAGCTGGGATGCATAGTGAGACCCTGTCTTTAAAAACAAAACAAAGAACCTTTATTAGCAAGAGCCAAGTGTGTCTTTAATCCCAGCACTTAGGCAGCCCATACCCATAATCCTAGAGTTTGGGAAGTGGAGGCAAGGGGATCAAAAATTTGAGATTAAAAAAAAAAAAAAAATTGAGGTTATCCTGAGCTACATACAGGATCAAGGAGGGACTGGTTTACCTGAGACCCTCCCTCAATGAGGTGGCTCAGCAAGGCACTGGCTGCCAAGCCTGATAACCTAGGTTCAGTTTTCAGAACCCAGAGAGTGAAAGGACAGAACTCATATCCTAAAAGTTGTCCTCTGACTATCATACATGTGCCCATCACACACAGAGACAATTAATAAAAACTTTGAAACAAACTTATGGTAGGTTTTCACCCCTCGATCTTTTCCTATGTAGTGCCTCTCTATAGGAATTGTTCATGTTTGGGACAGGATCTTGCTTTGTAGCTCTGGCTAGCCTGGTATTCACTATAAACACCAAACTGCTTTCTGCTGGTAGCCGGGCCTTCTGCATGCTGGCCCAACATCCCGTCCCTGAGCGCACGCTCCGCTGCTCTGCTCCATGCTGGCCCAACATCCCGTCCCTGAGTGCACGCTTCGCTGCTCTGCTCCATGCTGGCCCAACATCCCGTCCCTTAGCGCATGCTCCGCTGCTCTTTTCTGACTCTGCCTTTCGTGTCTGCTTTCAGAGATGACTTGCTGCTTATTGGACCAGGAAATAGAAACTATACATATATGGCCCAGGCTGTGAATAAAGGGGTGACAGTTGTGGGACTCTGGGACCAAAGACATCCTGGCATGGCAGATTACATCCCTGTTGCTGTAGAACACGCCATTGAGCCAGACACCAAGCTTATCTTTGTTGGAGATGTCATCTGCTTCAGCACTCAGCTTGTCAATCAGCATGGTGGGTATATGTCTCCTTAACCACAAGCAGAGGACAGTTCTGTTGGGTGGGGTGGTGCGCACCTTTATTCCCAGCACTAGGGAGGCAGAGGAAAGTGGATCTCTGTGAGTTTAAGACTAGTTTGATCTGTATAACCAGTTCCAGATTAGCTAGGGCTACATAACGAGACCCTATCTCTCCAGCACCCCAAAAAGTATTTATTTATTTTGTTTCTAATGACATTTATGTATTGGGGGGGGGGGGACAAGAACAAGTTGGAGGACTTGGATCCCAGGGATTGAACTCAGGTTAGTGGCAGGAGCCCTTGCCCGCTAAGCTATCTGATGGTTTAGAGCATTTCATTATCTGTCATTCTAGCTGAGTGACCATTTTTCTCAATAACCAATTAGAAGTTGACTAGTAGCACTTATCAACTATCTACTGAACACAACTTTATATTCTATAATGTAGATAATCTGGGGTACTTTGTGTTCATCTCAGCTTTTGAAGGAAGGTAAGTAACTTATAGGTTAAAATTAATAAAAGTGCCAGGCACGGTGGCATACACCTTTGATCCCTGCACTCAGGAGGCAAAGGTAAGCAGATCTCTATGAGTTCAAGGCCACCCTGGTCTACGAAGTGAATTCCAGTACAGCCAAAGCTACACAGAGAAATCCTGTCTCTAAAAACTAAATAAAATAAAATAAAATTATAAAAGCTGGCATAGAGAGATAGCTCCATGATTAAGAGCACTTCTTTTTTTTTTTCAAGAGCACTTATTATTAATAGGACCTGAGTTCAATTCCTAGTGCCCACATGGTGACTCATAACCATCTGTAACCCTCTTCCAACCTCCATTGGAAACAGGCATATATGTAGTGTACATATGTGCATGTAGGCAAAACATTCATATACAAAATTTAAAAGTATACAAATATTTAAAATTATAATAATAAAAGAAAAAAATCAATGGGGCTTTAGTTTGGGGAACCAAGTACACACACACACACACACACACACACACACACACACACACACAGTTCTATGAGGCAACAATCAAGGCAAGGACTAATCCAATGTCTGATAGATTACTGTGGTAAGTTTATGGAGCCAAGTTCGAGTTCATGCATGCACTCATTGGATGTATGGTGCATATGCCCAGACACACACGTGAAGGTCAGAAGACAACTTGGTGGGGTTGGTTCTTCCTTCCACAGGGGCCTCGGGGATCAAATTCAGGTCATGAGGCTTACACAGCAAGCACTTGCACTATCCTAGCCAAAACATTTGCTAGCCCTAAACTATCTTGACCTGCAAAATATTTCTATTGGAAGAAAGTTCTATTAAGTTCAATAAAAATGATAGAAAATAGCCAGGCAGTGGTGGCGCACGCCTTTAATCCCAGCACTCAGGAGGCAGAGGCAGGCGGATTTCTGAGTTCGAGGCCAGCCTGGTCTACAAAGTGAGTTCCAGGACAGCCAGGGCTATACAGAGAAACCCTGTCTCGAAAACACACACACACACACACACACACACACACACACACACACAAAGATAGAAAATTATTCCTTGGATTCAATCCCTAGCATCCAAAAATAAAAAGTAAATCTCTCCTTGGCTAGGAAATGTTAATTCTTTGACTTTACAGACAGTATATCTGAAAGTGGTATGTATTGCCACAAGTCATCTGTTGTGGAGCCCTGTTCTCTAAGCATACAGCCATCATTTGTATCAGAGCAGTGGGACTCCTAGGAAACCCCTACGTCAGACTTGTTCATTGGAATGTTGCCTCATAGAAGAAAGGGCTAGAGGGTGTCATTAGAGCCTCACCCTTGGTATCTCAGTTAGTTGTTTGTAGTTCTGCCCTAATTGCAGACAACCTCCTAGTCTTAGGAGGTACTAAAGTACAGACTTAGTGCCGAAGGCTCACTGGGGGAGGGACCACATCTGTGCAGCTACATTAGTTTCCCAAGTAGGATTTTGATTTGTTTAGTCACTAGCATCCTAGAAGAGGAGAGCAGTTATTTGTGACTTCCCAGGAAAGAGTTCCTACAGCCATCCATGTCTGACTGGCTGGATGGTGTAGAGCTTTGGCTTTGGCCTCTTATAGAGAGAATTTTGGTTTCTTTGAAAAACACAAAAATATTATAGGCATATGTTTTCATTGTATCCCAGTCGTGGGATATGGGGCTGGTTCAGATTGTCCATAGCAGCTGACTATGGTTTGCCTTGTGCTTTAGCAAGGGTGTGATTTTGCCAGTGGCAAATAGTTTCTGCAATTGAGTGACATTTGGAATTCTGGGAACTTTTCATAAAGTATATAAGTGAAGAGCCCCAAGAGGTAGAGGAGATGTTGTTGGTTGATTGCTGATGGCCAGGGTTTGTTAAGTACAAAGAAGAAAGAAGAAATCAGATACCCTAACAGCGAAGATCAGCAGGAAGTAGTCTGATGTCATTGCCCCTTTCCCTCACCCTTTTTTCTCTGCCTACTGTTAGGGGGGTTAAAAGGTGGAAAAGAGGTGTAGAGAGGTAGAAGAAAAAAGAACCCACAAAGTAGCAAAAGACAGCTCTAGCCTCTTCCCTGGGACCTATCAGAGTTAAGCCTGCAACATTGGACCTATGCGACTCTAATATGCACTGCATGCTTTATACCAGTTACAAAGGTTGCTTTAATCATCAAGGTCAAATTATCCGGCCTTGGAGGTGACCTTCAATGACCAGGGGACAGCCCTAAGCCAGTAAGTTAATCTTGCTTCAAAGTCAGTAATAAAAATTATAATTCCACAATTGGATGAAGCAAATGTTATTTAACATTTATGGGGGTGGGGGTGGGGCATGGGTGGAGGTGTCATGATGCACATCCGAAGGCCAGAGGACAACTTTCAAAAGTTAGTTTTCTCTTCTCTGCCACCATGTGGATCCTGAAAATTAACTCAGGTCATCAGGCGCAAGTTCCTTTCCCTGCTGAGCATCTCGCTGGCCCCAGAAGCAAGGCTTTTTAGCTGGGTTTGTGCCAGAACCACCCTTCAGTTTTGCATTCTGGAATTTTGGAAGACAGCTAAATTCATACTACAAAGGATAAGGAAGCAGAAGGCCTATATGTCAGGATTAGAAATCCAGTCAGTGTCAGGTGTAGTGGCATATACCTTTAATCCCAGGATTTGGGAGGCAGAGGTAGGCAGTTCAAGGCCACACCTGGTCTACATACCAAGTTTAGGATAGTCAAGGATACACTGTGAGACCCTGCCTCAAAAGAGAAAATGGAGCCGGACGGTGGTGGCGCACACCTTTAATCCCAGCACTCGGGAGGCAGAGGCAGGCGGATTTCTGCGTTCGAGGCCAGCATGATCTACAAAGTGAGTTCCAGGATATCCAGGGCTACACAGAGAAACTCTGTCTCAAAAAAAAAAAAAAAACAAAACAAAACAAAAGAGAGAGAGAGAGAGAGAGAGAGAGAGAGAGAGAGAGAGAGAGAGAATGGGATGGAGAGATGGCTCAGCAGTTAAGAGCACCCAGGTTCAGTCTGAAGGGATTCTTGCTAGCCTGAACAAAGCAAATGTGACTCTGGAAGGCCTTGTCCTTCTCTTCCATTCCTTCTGCTTTGATTCAAAACAAAACAAAACAAAAAATACTGTTAGATTGCATTACTAAAGCTAGCCACCAAGGTCTATTCCCTTATTTGGCCATTTCTTCCCCCTAAGGCTGACTACCAAGGTCCAGCTATAAAATTATTGAAGTCCAACAATCAAAAGCCCTCTTTAGTTAACCTAATTGACATGCCCAATTATTAGACACATCATCCTAACAAGGGGTTTCCCTTTTACCTTTATAATAGCTGCCGTTTATGGGCCACACCCGTCTCTTCTCTATCCAGAGGCAGTCTTTTGTCCCCACAAAAAAAAAAAAAAAAAAAAAAAAAAAAAATTCCTTCCCCTCTTCAATTTCCCCTTTCCCCCTCTCCCTCTATTCCTCCTTGCTCTCTGTCTCTCTAGGACAAATATGTCTCCTTTGTTCTGAGATTTTACTTGGTCTTGAGGTGTCGTGAGCCAACAAGAGAGGATCCCAACACCCACATGGTGGCCCACAGCATCTATAACTGGGATTCCAGGGAATCTATTACCATCTTCTGTTGATTTTTTTGTTTTGTTTTGTGTTTTGTATTTTGGTTTTGATTTGGTTTGGTTTGGTTTGGTTTTGGTTGTTTGCCAAGGTTTTTCTGTGTAGCCCTACCTCTCCTAGAACTCTCTCTGTGAACCAGCTGACTTCAAACTCAGAGAGCTACTTGCTTCCAGAGTGCTAGGATTTGGGATTAAAGGCATATACCACCACAGCCAAAAACGCCATCTTCTGTTCTCTGAGGGTACCAGCCATGTGTGATATACAGACATACATGCAGGTAGTACTTATACATACACACACACACACATAAAAAGTTTTTTAAAAATTAAAAGCTGGACATATGCCTTTAATCTCAGCACTCAGGAGGCTGAGGCAGGCAGATCTCTTGAGTTCAAAGCTAGCCTAGTCTAAAGACCAAGTTCAAGGACAGCCAAGGCTATACAGAGAAACCCTGTCTCAAAAATAAACAAACCAACAAATAAGCAAGCAAGAACAACAACAAAAGAAGAAGATTTGGAATATAACTTAACCTTTGGAATTCTTTTGCCACTGTGCAACTTAAACCAAATTAAACCAGTCCTGCCTCCTGCCTCCTGCCTCCTGCCTCCTGCCTCCTACCAATCTGTACTTTGTCACCTTTGTCCTGTTGACATGAGCTCAAAGCAAATTCACGCTTGGCAAGATCTAATGAAGGTTTAATGCAGTTTTCCTTTTTTCTAAGGTCAGATGTATTGTTCACCTCACTAGAGCTAGCGTTATTCTGAGGGCAGTAAGTAGATTTTTGTATTGCTGGCATGATCTGGGAAGGGAAATCTGATATTCAGAAAGCTACCCACATTCTTGAAAACAGAGTGGTCTTGCATGCCTGATTGTGACTTTGAATAAAGTAGTTTATGAATTTACACTGAAAATTGCAGCCAAGCACTTTCTCTGGTCTCTTCCCAGGTGAGCCTGGGGTGTGGATGATTTCTACCAACAATATTGTACAGACAGACACGGTCACTGGAGTAGGAGTGGCTAGGAGCCCAGGAACTGCAACAATTTTTTATGACATCCCTGGAGTTGTGAAAACATTTCGAGAGGTACACCCAACTGGACCACAGCTCAAGAGACTAGAGCGATGGTGCATTTATTGGCTACCATGCAGAAAACATCCTAGGATGGAAGTGCATTTGCTAACAGACACCAAAACAGTCAGCGAGCTGGGGAAATACTGCAGAGATAAAGAGCACTCGCTAACATGCACAAGGTCCTCGATTCCATACCCACCTAAAAACAAACAAACAAAAGCAATTCTTATTATTAGCAGTTAAGGCCGGGCGTGGTTGCGCATGCCTTTATCCTATCAGAGTTAAGCCTGCAATTCAGGCAGGTGAATTTCTGAGTTCAAGGCCAGCCTGGTCTACAAAGTTCCAGGACAGCCAGGGCTACACAGAGAAACCCTGTCTCGAAAAAACAAAAACAAAAACAAAACAAACAAACAAACAAACAAACAAAAAAAGCAGTTAGAATTCTTCCCAGAACTGTGACTGATCTGATTTCTGTTCTAAGAGATCACTATTAGTGTTTGACTCAGGGTGCATATTCTAAAATTGGATTGAGGGCTGGAGAGATGGCTCAGGGGTTAAGAGCACTCAATACTTTTCCAGAGGTCCTGAGTTCAATTCCCAGCAACCACATGGTGGCTCACAACCATCTGTAATGGTATCCAATGTGTATGAAGACAGCTACAGTGTACGCATATACATAAAATAAGTAAATCTTTAAATAAATAAATAAATAAATAAATAAGAATTGGATCTACAAAAGGGAGGGTTAACATGGCCCCTGCACAATGATGACACACAAATTTGTGGGGTTTTTGTTTGTTTGTTTGGTTGGTTGGTTGGTTGGTTGGTTTTTCGAGACAGGGTTTCTCTGTGTAGCTGTGGCTGTCCTGGAACTCACTTTGTAGACCAGGCTGGCCTTGAACTCAGAAATCCACCTGCCTCTGCCTCCCAAGTGCTGGGATTAAAGGCGTGTGCCACTACTGCCTGGCAACACGCAAATTTGTGAAGCATTCCATATTTGTATGGGGGAGGACTGGGAGATAGCTCAGCAGGTAACCCAGAACCAATGCAAAAAGCCAGATGTGATGATACTCATCTGTAATCCAACACTCCTATTGTGAGACAGGAGGCAGAGACAGGAAATCTGTCAGATGCCTTCTTAGTAGCAGAAACAAGAGAGACCCTGCCTCAAAACAAGAGAGAGGACAGAGTGAGCCAACTCTGGAAAAGTTGCCCCTTAACTTCCACAGACATGGCATGCATGCACCCACATTCCCACATATAAAATAAATCTTAAATGGATCATTGTGAGTATGGTTCTACATGTCTGTAATCCCAGCATGCAGAAGGTTGAGGCAATATTGATGAAACTAGAATTCAAGGAAAACCGTGGCTACACTGTGGGGTCCAGGCCAACCTGGGCTACAGTGTAAGGCCTTGTCTCAAAACAAAATAAGAATATTTCTTCTGGGATGTAGCTCAGTTTGTAGAGTGCTTTATTGATGTACATGAAGTCCGGGTTTGAGTGCCACCACATAAATCAGGTATGCCTTTAGTCCCAATACTAGGGGTGTGAAGGTGGGGGCTGGAAGATCAGAAATTCAAGGTCACCCTAGGCTATAAAGGGAGATGCAGGTTAGCCTGGAATACATGATAATAATAACAACTTTTCAGAAGTAAACAGACTTTGCGTTTCTCAAATACATCAGAATGCCAATTTTGTATTTGTATGATTTGTATGAAGTGGATACTTTTGGCTGAAATAAGTACTGGGTAACAATGGAGGGGACCTGGTTTTCCTTTGGTTTGCTGACAGGTAGTAGTCAATGCATCATCAAGATTGACACTCAGCTATGACCTGAAAACTTACCTCACCAATACCCCCAATGCAACTGTATTCAAACTCTTCATCAGCACAGGCAGAAACGTCAACCTCAAAGGTAAGGAGTTTCTCCACAGGCCTCTTGGTTATGTCCATCTCGCTTATCTTCCCTCAGTCATTTTACTCCTTTGGGTTAATATGTTTCCTTTTATTGGCTATGCTTAGTAGTAAATAAATACCTGTAATGCTAGCATGTGAAAAGCTAAGACATGGACTGGGGAGATGGCTTGGAGGTTAAGAGCAATGGCTACCCTTCCTTAGGACGCAGGCTTAATCCCCTGACACAGGGCAGCTCACAACTGTCTGTATCTCCAGCTCAAGGGGTCTGACACCCTAATAGAGACATACATGTGGATAACCACAAATGCACATAAAATTTTAAACAATTCTTAGGAGGGGTAAAGAGATGGCTCCATAGTTAAAAGCACTGGCTGCTTTTCCAGAGGACCTAGGTTCAATTCCCAGAACTCACATGGCAGTTTACAACTGTCTGTAACCCCAGAGAATCTGACATTCTTACCCAGATATAAATGAAAATAAATAAATCATTTTTGTTAAATCTTAAAAGAGAGAGAGAAGCTAAGAAACAAGTATTGCAGCATGTTCAAGGCCACCCTTATGGCAAGATCCTACCTCAAAAACAAAAAATTTCATCTTACTTCAAAACTGCCTCCAATTTATAAAGATTTTTATTAAATTGTGTGTAGGTATGTGGGTATGTGCACATGAATGTAGGTGGCCTCAGTGGCCAAACAGGTTTCATGGGTGCTCGTAACTGGTCTTTGCTACTTTGTGGGTTCTTCTTTTTCCCACCCTTGATCCCCCCTCCCCTAGTTTCACCCTCTATCAGTACATAACAGAGAAAGAAGGAGAGAGGCATTGGAGAGAAATGTCTGAATTTAATTTCTTTCCTTTTGTTTCTTCTTCAAGCATGCCTAGTAACAAACCTAAACCAACCCTCCCCCCTAAATGGTCAACACTCATCCGTTCCACCTCTTGGGGCCCTAGCATTTAAATCCCCTCTGAAAAGTTCCCATAATTCCAAATGTCACACAGTCGCAGAAACTATCTGCAGCTGGCAAATCCACACCACTGCTAAAGTACGAGGCAAATCATAGTCAGGTGCTGTGAAGCAGTCCCATATTCCAGGTGTGGGCCTGGGATTAACACCTGGGAAAACACTTTCTTATATTTCTGTGCTTTTTTTTTAAACATTTATTCATTACTATATGTAAATGTAGCTGTCTTCAGACACCAGAGGAGCTTTAGATCTCATTACAGATGGTTGTGAGCCACCATGTGGGTACTGGGATCTGAACTCAGGACCTCCAGAAGAGCAGTCAGCGCTCTTAACTGCTGAGCCATCTCTCCAGCCCCCATTTCTGTGCTTTTTAAAGAAACCAAAATTCTAGAATTCTCACTACAGGTGCTGAGAACTGAACTTGGGTTCTTAGAAGAGCAATGAGTGTTCTTAACTACTGAGTCATCTCTCTAGCCCTTGACTTGGTCTTGGTATATAAACTGAAATCTGTGAGATTTCCATAATTATGACTGGATTAAAGTTTGGATTTTATTCTTTATGGTGTTGGAGATCAGTGGTAGGGTCCTGTACATGCTAAGTAAGCAAGCATTTATTTTATTTTATTTTTTAAAGATTTATTTATTTATTATATGTAATTACACTGTAGCTGTCTTCAGAC
>NC_034593.1:80662376-80675550 GCF_900095145.1 Mus pahari
GATTTGAACTCCAGACCTTCAGAAGAGCAGTCCGGTGCTCTTACCCAATGAGCCATCTCACCAGCCCAAGCAAGCATTTATTATACTGCTGAGGCATACTCCTACACTGGGCTAATCCCTGGCTTAATGGGTTCTGTTTGGCTTTGTTTTTTTGTTTTTTTTTTTTTTTTTAACTTTATTTTTGTTTTTGAGACACCCGGCTCACTATGTAACCCAGGCTGGTCCAGTACTCAACTTGTAAAGTAATCTGGCCTTGAACTTTGGCCTCTGCTCTAGAGTGCTGGGATTAGACATGTTGGGTTTATTTTTTAAAGATTTTTATTTATGTGTATGTGTCGGCCATGTGTGCAGGTTCCCATACAAGGATGTCAAAACCCTTGATTCACTGGTTGTGAGCTACCCAGTGCAGGTGCTGGGGACTTAGCACGGGTCCTCTGGAAGAACACGTGCTCTGAATCACTGACCTATCTCTCCAGCCCCCATGATTTTTCCTTTTACAAATCCCTGATGCTAACAGTTATTTAACTCTTCTCTGCTTCTTAGGATCCTGTACCCCAAGTCAGGCTTTAGCTGTTGAAAAAGTTCTTCTTCCTGAGTCCCTCATGCTATGCCATGTGCAGTTCAGCAATACTTTACTAGACATTCCAGCAAGTAAGGTCTTTCACATCCATTCAGAATTCAGTGTGGAGAAAGGTAGGGTTCTGTTTCTACACCTGCCACCCTCCTGTTGAACTATATTTGTGTTTTCTCAATCTCTAGAGCTTTTCTCAACTCACTCAACAAAAGGTTGTTTTTTGTTTTGTTTTGTTTTGTTTTGAGGTATCATGTATCTCTGGCTGGCTTTAAATAAGAGTAACCTCTGAGCTGGGCCTGGTGGCGCACACCTTTAATCCCAGCACTCGGGAGGCAGAGGCAGGCGGATTTCTGAGTTCGAGGCAAGCCTGGTCTACAAAGTGAGTTCCAGGACAGCCAGGGCTATACAGAGAAACCCTGTCTCGAAAAACCGAAAAAAAAAAAGAGTAACCTCTTACTGACGGTCCACTTCCAGAGAGCTAGGATTGTAAACTGTGCTACCATGTCCAGTCTATACACTCCTGGGGATCAACCCTAGAGCTTTCCACATGCTAGGCAAACTCCAACAGAGCGGTATCCCCTACTCAACAAACTTTCATTAACGCATTCCACCTAAAACATGCCGTCTTACTATCTATAATTTACTTTTTGGTTTGTCTTGTTTTGTTTTTGTTTTTCGAGACAGGGATTCTCTGTTTAGCCCTGGCTGTCCTGGAAGTCATTCTGTAGACCAGGCTGGCCTCAAACTCAGAAATTCGCCTGCCTCTGCCTCCTGAGTGCTGGCTGGGATTAAAGGCGTGAGCCACCACGCCCAGCTTTGTTTTGTTTTTTGGTTTTTTTTTTTTTTTTTTTTTGAGACAAGGTCTATGTGGCCCTGAATGGCCTGAAACATATTATGTAGACCAGCTTGGCCTTAGGCTCACAGAGATCCACTAGACTCTGCTTCCTGAGTGCTGAGATTAAAGGCATATACCATCATGTCCAGGCTTAGTTTTCAACATGTAGCACAGTATTTGAATATTCCAAATGAATGTCATTAACAAGAAACAGAGGGTAACATTCAGATGGCTTGATATAACTGAACTAACCCAAAATGAGTGGACTTAGCTAGGCCTTGTATAAACCTGTAATCCTAATACTGGAATGCTGAGGTACGGGGTCACAAAATGAAGGCTAGTCTACAGAGTTAGTTCAAGTTTATCTGGGCAACCTAGTGGGACTATGTTCAAAATAAACTAAAAAGGTGGCTGAGAGTGTGCAGGGGTAAAGTGATCACCTGGCATGTGGTGGATCAGAGTTCAGTATTGTAAACAAAATGTGTGTGTGTGTGTGTGTGCGTGTGCGTGTATATGTGTGTGTATGTGTGTATATGTGCGTGTTTGTGTGTGTATGTGTGTGTATGTGTGTATGTATGTGTATGTGTGTGTATGCATGTGTGCGTATGTGTGTGTGTGTGTGTGTGTGTATGTATCTATGTACTCGGTGGAGGAGAGGAGAAGGAGAGGGAGGCAGAGAGGAGGAGGGAAGGCATAAGCAGGATAATATACCATTTGAGCTCTTGAATTGATCCCTCTCAGCTTGAATGGTATGGGTAATGAACCAGCACTAAAAGGTTCATTCAGAAACCTGCTGGACACTGAATAGATCTTTAGAAAGTTCCAGAACAAGATGCAGATGGAATGGCTCCTTAACTCTAAGGCAGGGCACTAGACCAGCAGCCTAGTCCATAGAGGAGTAGCAGGATCACTCTCAAAAAGGTTTAGTCTCCTCAGCACATTCGTTACACCTGCTTGTGCCATTCTGTTTAATTCTTTTAAAGATTTATTTATTTTATATATGTTAGTACACTGTTGCTCTCTTCAGACACATCAGAAGAAGGCATTCAATCCCATTACAGATGGTTGTGAGCCTCCATGTGGTTGCTGGGAACTGAACTCAGGATCTCTGGAAGAGCAGTCAGTGCTCTTAAGTGCTAAGCTATTTCTCCAGCCCCCATACTGTTTGATATTTGCAGAGTGTTGACTTGAGTCCAGCTGCAGCTTCTCCCAAGGACTGTTTCCTTTTCTCTGTTTTTTTTCTTCATAGTACTCATTAGTGTATCAGAACTGAATGCTCAAAACATTTTTCTCCCTAACCCTAACTTGCTTTTCTCAGTAGAGCCTCTGGGCCTTCCTGCTAAGTCTTTTCTTTTCAGGGGTCTATGTCTGCCTAATCGAGGTTCGACAGGAGTCAGAGGAGCTGCGCCAAGTGCTCAGTGTGGCAGACACCTCGGTCTACGGGTGGGCAACTCTGGTCAGTGAACGTGGCAAGAATGGCATGCAAAGAATCCACATTCCTTTCATTCCTGGCTTTTATATGAACCAGTCAGAGTTCGTTCTTGGCCACAAAGACACTGGGGAGCTAAGAATCCTGGGAGTGGAAAGAGTTCTCGAGAGCCTAGAGGTGAGTGAGACACAGCGGTACTGGGGACAGAGATTTGTTGCCTTTTTCCCAAAAGATTCTCATTGCCAGGACTGGTTGGATGGCTCAGTGGGTAAGAGCACTGACTGCTCTTCTTGAAGGTCCTGAGTTCAAATCCCAGCAACCACATGGTGGCTCACAATCATCCGTAATATGATCTGATGCCTTCTTCTGAAGACAGCTATAGTGTACTGGCATATAATAAATACATAAATCTTTTGGGCCAGAGAAGAAACAGTGTACATATACATACACATACATATACATACACACACACACACACACACACATATATATATGTATATATATAAAATCTTTTTAAAAAAGGGGGGGCCGGGCGTGGTGGCGCACACCTTTAATCCCAGCACTCGGGAGGCAGGTGGATGGTCTACGGAGTGAGTTCCAGGACAGCCAGGGCTATACAGAGAAACACTGTCTCGAAAAACCAAAAAAGAAAAAAAAAAAAAAAAAAAGATTCTCATTACCTTAGGCTAGCAGAAAAAATTCCATATAGTCAAGATTGGCCCCAAACTTCTGATCCTCCTGCCTCTGCCTCCCAAGTGCTGCAATTATAATGTGTGCTACTATACAGGTTTTATGCAATGATGGAAACTGAACTCAGGGCCATGGGCATGCAGCAAGCACAAGTACTCTACCAACTAAACATCCCTAGTGCTCAGTTTGTTTTGCTTTTAAGACACAGTGTGTGCCAGGCTACTCTCAAACTGTGCACTTCCTTGGATTCCAGACCTCTTGCCTCTACCTCCAGAGCACGAGATCGCTAGACATGAACTACCACGTGTGACTGAGAGACAAGGGATTCGAAAAAGGTTTTTCGTTCTCATTCCAAGGGTAAAAATGTTCTGGGTAACCTAATTAAAGTTACTATTGGAGCAGGAGAAATTGCTCAGCTGTTAGGAACACAGGCTGTTCTTGAAGAGGACCTGAGTTTGGTTTCTAGAAATCACATCATAGGGCTTACAATCTCTATTTCAGGGAACCTGATGCCCTCTTCCTGCCTCTTTGAGTACCTTGTATATGTACAAGCAAACATACAGATACATACAAATAAACTTTTTAAATTGCTATTAGAGAATCTTTAAAATACTTTGAGATAAATTTTATTAAAGATTTATTTTATGCATATGAGTACACTGTAGCTGTACAGATGGTTGTGAACCTTCATGTGGTTGCTGGGAATTGAATTTAGGCTCTGGTCAGCCCCGCTCGTTCTGGTCAACCCTGCTCGCTCAGGCCCAAAGATGTATTTATTATTCTAAATAAGTACACTGTAGCTGTCTTCAGACACACCAGAAGAGGGTGTCAGATCTTGTTATAGATGGTTGTGAGCCACCATGTGGTTGCTGTAATTTGAATTAGGACCTTTGGAAGAGCAGTCACAAAGAGGCTCTTATCTTACCCTCTGAGCCATCTCACCAGCCCATAAATTTTTCTTTTGTTTGTGTCTTTTTCAAAAAAGGGTTTCTCCCGGCGGTCGTAGACTCTCTCTGTAGACCAGGGTGGCCTTGAACTCACATTTAACAGCCTACCTCTGCTTCCCAAGCACTGGGATTAAAGGCTTGCACCACGACTGCCTGGCAATATTTATTTTTTAATCATATTTTTAATCAATTATGTCTCTCTGTGTGTACATGCTCTTAACCTTTAAGCTTTTTCTCCAACCAATTGCTGGAAATCCTTATTAAGTGATGGACTCTCTTATTCACACGGCTGGATACAACTCTGTCAATCCAGACAGTTAACATTAATGTTGCTTTTGTTTTTTAATGAATTTATAATGTGCAATGGTGTTTTGCCTGTGTATATGTCTGTGTGAAGGTGTCAGAACCCCTTAAACTGGCGTCACAGAGTTGTGAGCTGCCATTTGGGTGCTGGGAATTCAACCTGGAGAGCAGCTAGTGCTCTTAGCTGCTGAGCCATCTCAATAGCCATATAAATGGCTACTGTTTGTTTGTTTTTTGATACAGGGTTTCTCTGTATAGCCCTGGCTGTGTCCTGGAACTCAGAAATCCGCCTGCTTCTGCTTCCCAAGTGCTGGGATTAAAGGCATGTGCCACCACTGCCTGGCATAAATGCTACTTTAAAAACAATCTTTAGACTTCCAGTCTAAAGGTATGTATGGTGTCATGAGCCTATAAATCCCAGCACCCAAGAGGCTAATAAAGCAGGACTGCTGGGAGATCCAGACCAGCCTGGGCTACATAAGACCAACTCCAAAAACATTCCCACTTAAAAACTACAGTCCTGGGCTGGAGAGATGGCTCAGTGGTTAAGAGCACCGACTGCTCTTCTGAAGGTCCTGAGTTCAAATCCCAGCAACCACATGGTGGCTCACAACCATCCATAATGAAATCGATGCCGAGATCTGATGCCCTCTTCTGGTGCATCTGAAGACAGCTACAGTGTACTTAGATATAATAATAAATCTTAAAAAAAAAAAAAAAAAAACTATAGTCCTTGTGATGTAGCGCATACCTAGCTCCCTACTCTTGTGCTAGTCCCAGCACTCAGAAGTAGAGGCAAAAGAATTGGAAGTCCAGAGTTAGTCACCCCTAGCTTCAAAGGAAATTCAAAGACAGCCTGAGCTATGTAAGACTTTAAAATGTTCTAGCTTTTTAGCTCACACCATTTTCTTTTGTATACACACAAGTCTTTCTCAATCACTCACTCGTGTGTGGTGTGTGTGCCATTTGTTGTTTGAAACAAGATGTGTGTAACCTTGGCTGTCCTAGAATTCAAGAGATCCTCTTGCCTGCCCCTCACCCCTACCCCTCACTCTCTCGTGTTGGGATTAAAGGTGTGTTTTTTTCGCATTCCCAGCTCACCACCTTTTAAGACAAGGAATCACTGTGTACCCCTGGCTGGCCTGGGATTAACCCATGTACCTCCCTCTACTAGGGATCAAATGTGTGGCCCCACACCCACCTCCACCCTGTTTTTTCTTAAAACATTATGTATTTGTGTGTGAGTACATTTGCATGTGTGGAGACCAGAAGAGGGTCTGGATGTCCTTTTCTATTACTCTCCAGCTATATTTTCTTTCTAAACACTTTTTATTACATTTTTATTTATGCCACATAGGACATACTGAGGTCAGAGAATAATTTGGTAGGAGACATTTTTCTTTGTCTTGAACTCATCCTTGGGCTTGGAAACAGGCACATTCACATGAGCCATCTCACAGGTCTACTGACTAGACGAGAAGTGAGCAAAAGCCCCCCAAAACCTCCCTGGCCATACATCCCACAGAACTGGGGTATACGTAGGATTGTTACCTAAGTGATGGGATGCAAACCCCAGTCCTCATGACTTTGTAACCACTGGGCCTTCTCTCCAGCCCCCTTCACCTTTTGTTTTTATTGAGACAGGATCTTCTTCCTGGAGCTTGCTATGTGCTATGCAGAACAGGCTGCCCTCAAACTCCTTTTTGTGTCCAGAGTGGAAGGATTAAAAGCATGCACTAAGATGCCTAGCCACCTTGCTTTATGAACCTGCCCTGCTTCAAGGATCCTCCTGTCCGTGCCTCCCAAGAGCTAGCTTTTATTTCAAGCAAGGCTTCTCTGCCTCGTCCTGGCTATCTGAACTTACCATCTCCTTACTTCAAATTGCCTGTCTCTGCTGGGACTTGCAGTCTGCTTGTTAATTAAGTGACGAGGATTTAATACATGTCCTTATGCTTGCAAAGCAAGAACTGTTCTGTCCCTTTTTAAGTACATCCAAAGTGGGGGAAAAGCTATTGATTTCCTGCCTGGCTAGCTGAATCTTGAAAATTCTTGTACTAAGAGACAACACTAATTTGCCTTCTCTCAAATAAGTATTTTATCTTTTCTCCAAGGTCTTCCACAGCTCCCCCTTTCTAGTAGTGTCTGGCCATAAGCACTCTATCCTCACAACAGGCCTAAGCATCTACTTAATAAGAATAGTCAACTTCACTGCCTTCCAGCAGATGTCAGCACCTGCTTTCATTAATGTTTCCTGTGCACTGACCAATCAACAAGAAGCTGTGATAGTCAGAGCAAAAGATGCATCTGGTGCAGGTGAGCCCTGGGGACTTATTAAGATTTATTTTATGTATGAGTATTTGCTCTTCATGCACACTAGAAGGCATTGAATCCCCAACAGATGGTTGTGAACCACCATGTGGTTGCTAGGAATTGAACAAGGACCTCTGGAAGAGCAGGTAGTGCTCTTAACCACAAAGCCATCTCTCCAGCCCCATTGGGAACAAATTTTAATCCACATGGGAAAGGAATGTATTATTCACAACGAACCTTTTTTCTAGAGGTTGAGTGTCACTGAGCTTTGGCCAGTCTAGAACTGAACTAAGGCTCGTGTCTCTGGTGCCCAGGCTGCACTGCTCCACTCTCCCAGGTCTCGCCCTGTAGCTGGGTACTTGCAGCTACCTGTAGCCATGTTCCTAAAGACTACACATCCTGAATGCTGCAACTTTAGGTATATGGTACTCTGAGACCTTTTTATTATTGTGTATCCCAGGAAACACTTTAATTCCATATGGAGGAAGGTAGGAGGACCTTTGACTTCTGATCTTCCCTTCCTTTTGTGATACAGGGCAGTCAGTCACTGTACTAACTGATCTGTCAGCCTCAAATGTATTTTATACTTAGGCTGAGCAAGGTGACCCTGATGGCCCAAAGCTGTAACCCTAGCATTTGAAAGTATACAACTTATCAATGCAGCGTTGCCAGGTAGAAGCAGCTATAACATTCAACCCATCTTCAGCTCATTAAGTCATTTGAGCACATGTGATCGACACCAAACATTAAAACGTCCAGAAATCAAGTGTTAGTAGGTCACTATACATGGGCTTAGGCAATGCTACAATATTCTGCTCAAAGTTTACTTGGTCCTTGACCCAGAAAATATTTATATAAAGAGCAACATATGGTAAGAGGTAACTATAGGGTTTGTTGTTCATGCGTGGGCATATACACTCAGTGTGAATGGAGACAGCCAACCTTCAGTGCCATTCCCCAGGAACCTAGCCAGGAAGTAGACAGGTTAGCCTCGGCCTAGGATCACAAGCAGGTATGCAAATGGACTATAACAGGAACCACAGGGGACTGTGGGCACATAAAACTCCAGTCTTAGTTTGGCAGGGGCAGCGTATCCCAGCACTAGGGAGGCACAGGCAGTTAGGCCTTAAACAAATCAAGGGCACCATGCATGGTGGCACAGCCCTTTATCCCAGTACTCAGGAGGCAGAGACAGGCAGATCTGAATTCAAGGCCAGCCTGATCTACAGAACAAGTTGAGGGCAGACAAATCTACTACACAGATAAACCCTGTCTCAAAAAAACCTTTGTCCAAGGATAAACTAATCCAGGTAGCAATTGCATAATGTATGCAAAGCCCTGGGTACATTGCCTAGCACCCCAGATAACTGACCATAGTCTGTCTATGCCTATAATCCCAACACTGGAGGTATGGTCAAAAAGATCAAAATATCAATCCCTGGCTACATGGCAATCTAGTATACTTAAGTGTGTATAGAGGGGAGGAGTACACACCACTTTAAAATGTTCTCTAGATACAGCATAAAGAAACAAAAGGACAAGATGTCATCTTAAAGCCTCAATTTTTTTTTCTTTTTTCAATATTTATTTAGAGTTGGAGAGGTGGCTCAGCGGTTAAGAGAACTGACTATTCTTTCCAGAGATTGAGTTCAATTCCCAGCAACCACATAGCTCACAACCATCTATAATGGGATCTGACGTCTTCTTCTGGTGCATCTGAGGACGGTGTATTCACATACATAATTCACATACATAACAGTGTATTCACATAATTTTTTAAATAAATATTTTAAAATATTTAATGTATGTTAAGTACACTGTTACTTTCTTCAGACATACCAGTAAGGGGCATTGGACCCTATTATAAATGAACTTATTTATTATAAATAAACTCAGGACCTCTGGAAGAGCAATCAGTGCTCTTAACTGCTGAGCCATGTCATCTCTCCAGCCCAAGTCTCAATTTTCTAATTTGCAGGGTAGCAGGGGACCTGAGACAGTACCACTGTTAGCTGACACTGTCTTCTGGTGTGAGCTCCTTCCCTGTGATCACAGGGAAGCACCAGCACTACTAGTCCTCTGGTTTTCTCACGCAGGGTAGGTATGTAGACCTACCTATATGCTAGGATTGCAGATGCGTGCCAATATTCTTAAGCCTCTTAGGACATTTTCAAAGACTACTCTGGATGTTACTGTAATCATCCCATTATGTCCCATTATGACAATGCAGATCACTGTGAAGACTCGGGTATCTTCAAGAACTTTGTTGGTTCTTACCAGATCCTCCTGTTTACCCTCTTTGCTGTGCTGGCATCAACTTCTTTCATCTTTCTAGGTAAGGAGTATGGGTGTATATTTCTGTTTGTTGGCTTGTTTTGGTTTTGAGACAGGGTTTCTCAGTGTAGCCCTGGCTGTCCTGGAGCTCACTCTGTAGACCAGGCTGGCCTTGATCTCAGAGATCCGCCTGCCTCTGCCTCCCGAGTGCTGGGATTAAAGGTGTGTGCCACCACACCCGGCGTGTGTATACTTCTTTCATAAACCAAAGATAAAAATTAGCCGTTTTATGCTGGGCGTGGTGGCGCATGCCTTTAATCCCAGCACTTGGGAGGCAGAGGATTTCTGAGTTCGAGGTCAGCCTGGTCTACAGAGTGAGTTCCAGGACAGCTATACAGAGAAACACTGTCTCGAAAAGACAAAAACAGAAAAGATTAGCTATTTTTCATAACTAATTCATGACATGTATACTAAATGTCAACTTGCAGGGTGTGGCACACGCCTTTAATCCCATCTTACAGAACAGCCAAGGTCACAAACTGTCTTGAAAAAACAGTATTGGGGCTGGAGATGGCTCAGCACTGACTACTCCTCCCCCAAAGGACCTAGGCTTAAATTCTTAGCACCCACATGGCAGCTCACCTCTTAAGCTCCCAAGATCTAACACCCTTACATAGATATACATGCATTACACTAATGCACATAAAATAAAGAGAAAAACCACTATTGCCCACACATGTATTTTTAGCCAAAGGCTGTAAGAAAAATCCACCTAAGGGGTATTTGTGTATTAGTCTCCTCCAATAACTGCAAGTGGCTGGGATCCAGGATTATGAAAATTCAAGCATTCAAGAGCATTTCCACTAAATCTACCTATGCATCTCATATAGCCATCTCTGGATTACTTTTAACACCTACATTACATGCTACAAATGCACTATAGTTGTACTGGTTAGGTAATTTTAAGTACCAGCATACAGGGCAGTGTTTTAGAGGTAGACTAACTGAAAGCATTCCTTTTATACTAACACTTAAACCTCATTTTATTTATTTATTTATTTTTTCCTTTTTTTTTTTTTTTTGGTTTTTTTGAGACAGGGTTTTTCTGTGTAGCCTTGGCTGTCCTGGAACTCAGAAATCCGCCTGCCTCTGCCTCCCGAGTGCTGGGATTAAAGGCGTGCGCCATCACGCCCGGCCATACCTCATTTTATTTAAAAGCTTTTCTTACAATAACTCGCTTGGGTTAGGGCAGAAGGTAGCACAAGCATGTCCTAACACAAGAGTGGAAGTCAAAGGCAACTCCCTCTTCTACCGTGTAGGTTTTGGGAACTTAAGACAGGCTTGTTGTCAAGTGTCTGTTGGCTAAATCATCTTGCCAGCCCTTAAATCTCACTTTTGAATGGATTGTAATCTTCAAGACCTTCCTGCAAGCAAAATCACAATAAACCCTTTTTGTGGCATTTCTTTTTCCCAGCATACAATGCCTTCCTGAACAAGGTACAGACTATTCCAGTTGTTTATGTGCCAACAATAGGAACAACTCAGCCAGGTAAAGACCTGCCCTCATTCACAAGTTCAGATATGTCCGTCTCACTCATTTACCTTGATTATCTTGCTTTTTTTCTTTCTAGGTTCTTACACAGCCACATGTTCCCCCCCTCACTTCCTGAGCTCACAGCCACCACCAGTGCAGAGTCGGCTACAACACTGGTTATGGAGTATAAGACACTAACCTAATAGTCAGGTTCCGTCTAACTGTAGAGGACTGGAGACGCCTAATCCTGCAGAAGTTTAGTAGCTAACTACAAAACTAAACCTCCAGATCAAATCTGTAGTAAGTATAAATAAAAGCTCCTAAGCGGTTAAGTCATGTGTGTAAGGATTACATTTCTGGGGCGGGATTCCCGAAGCCCTGGATGTCTGTTCCTAGCATCACAAAAACTGCAACAGCGGTGCACATCTACAATGCCATCACTTGACAGGTATCCTGTCACATACTTGAAGCTACCTAAGGTCATCTCAACAACATACAGAAAAATAGTAATCCTCTGCTTCTCAGGCGCTGGAACTAAAGCAGCTATTCCCTAAATGAAGGCAGTCCCCACTGTCACACACCTATGTATGACACAATGTTTCCAATACCCAGTGTTAAAAGTTACTACCAAAAAGACATTAGAACATGAAGCCCAATTATACACTAACACCAGTTTTAAACCATGGTCTAAGATTTACACAATGAATCTAGATAAAAATGCCCCCAATGGAGTCTGGGTGTTTGGCCACTTACTTGACCCCAAAGGAACCACTCTTCTGTTTGCCCTGGAATACATGAGGCACCACTTGCTACCAGTTAAACAAGACAAACATTATATATCCAAAATGTGTTTATTGGGAAGGTTCCCACTCATCTTCAATCGGGGGCTGTCAGTGCTGCTTCCTCCTGAAGGAGCATCCTGGAAGGAAAAGATGCAAACGTTACTTCTGCCTGCCACGGACCCGCTTCATCTGCAGAGTGCTCCATCTCTCTAACAGGAGTGCAGCTGCCGTTACTAGCCTGAAGCCTTGCCTTCTACTGGACCTTTCACCTTAGGATCCCAAAGCCAAACAAAACCCCAACACCGAGAGCACGTACCTTCAGTCAGCCTTGCTTTTCCACCTGTGGGCTGACAGAGGACAGTGGAGCAGCCAACACACAGGACTACCGTTTGTGCATGGCTGAAGACCGTGGTGATTTTATAACATCCTGGGAAAATAAGAAAACAAAAATGTTTACGTCTTTACTACTTCTAAACTCGTAATAAAATCAAACATTAAGTTACAATCATTAGTACTAATTTTCCCGGACGGCTGAAAACCACTTGCTCACCTGGGCACTTCACGTCCATAAAGTAGGAATTAGGGCTCTGCACAAGGCGCTTTTTCTTGTGTTTCCTCTTCTCCTCTTCTGGAGAGGGATGAAGGAGATCCTTTGCGAGCTAAGAGGGGCAGAAATGCAGAGACTTAGATGCTAATGTTGGAAAGAGGTGACGGGAACGAGCCCCCACTGGCACACACCGAGGAGAACTCGCCCCTCGCCGCCCCTGGTGTCTGCGTAGCTGGGCCGCCATCTTATCTCCTCTCCGCTCCCGTCTACGCGGCTGGCCCGTGGGCCGCCGCGGCTCTGGTTACCGTCCTAAGAGACGCAGAGCGCACATGTGGACCCTGTACGATCCGCAGTTAGCACAAGTGGACAGTGCGGACCCAAGAGCAAGTCCTCTGTCGAAACCTGAACCAAGGAACTCACAGGCATGTTCTCGTAGGGAGGTCGTCACCGCCGGAAAGGAGCGAAAGCGGAAATCCTGTTCCTTATATCCGGTATGGGACAGGAAGTGACGAGCCCGTGTTGCTTCGCCATCTTCGGAAGGTCTTCTACTCCGTTCGAATGCAACGGAATGCCCGTTGACTGCCATTTGTAGAAGGTCTGTAAAGGCTCCTCGGGTCGCGGGTGCGTAGCCATGGTGAGAGAGTGAGCTTCTATTTTGAGTTCACAATTTAGCTGCTGTGCAGAGAAAAATGGATACTTTTTAAGTTTCGGACTACGCTTTGACAGCTGGAGTTTAATGGGAACAGCACAGGTGAACACCAGCGAGGAGCTTTATCCAGGACATTTTTAAGTTGCCGATAGTCTTTACCTCTTTCCAATTGGTTTGATTTACGCTGATTAATAATTCTAGACATAGCCGGGCGTGGTGGCGCGCGCCTTTAATCCCAGCACTCGGGAGGCAGAGGCAGGCGGATTTCTGAGTTCGAGGCCAGCCTGGTCTACAAAGTGA
>NC_034593.1:80675561-80676668 GCF_900095145.1 Mus pahari
CCACATGGTGGCTCACAACCATCCGTAAGGAGATCTGACTCCCTCTTCTGGAGTGTCTGAAGACAGCTACAGTGTACTTACATATAATAAATAAATCTATAAAAAAAAAAAAAGTGTAGTCAGTGCTCTTAACCGCTCAGCCATCTCTCCAGCCCTACCCTAGAGGTTCTCAATCTTTAGCTTTAATACAGTTAGTTCTTCCATATTGTGGTTGCCCCCAACCATAAAATTGTTTCTGTTGCTACTTCATAACTGTAATTTTATTACTGTTGTAAATTGTAAGAATCCATGTTTTCCAATGGCCTTCTGTGACCCCTGTGAAAGGTCATTTGACGCCCCACAGGTGGCCATGAAACTTACCTCTGCAGTAGGTACACTGAGCTTCATCCTCAGCTCTTAGTCTTTTGTTTTCCTTATGTCCTGAGTATTGAATTCAGGTCATTAGGCTTGGTGGCAGATGCCTTTATATACTCACTGAGCCATGTTACCAACTTCTCCCTGCACGCACCCCCACCTTTTGTTTTTGGTTAGTTGATTTTGGTTTTTTGCTTGAAGATAGAGTCTCTCTACAGAGCCTTGGCTATCCTGGACCTCACTGTGTAGACTAGGCTAGCCTCATACTCACAGAAATCCACCTGCCTCAGCCTTCTGAGAGCTGGAATCAAAGGTGCACACCATTGTGCCCAGCTTTTCTTTTTTTCTCTTTTTTTAAAATATTTATTTTATGTATATGAATGCTCCATCTGTATGTACACCTACATGCCAAAAGAAGGGCATCATCACATTACAGATGGCTGTGAGCCACCATGTGGTTGCTGGGAATTGAACTCAGGACCTCTGGAAGAACAGCCAGTGCTCTTCACCATTGAGCCATCTCTCCAGTCCCCAGCTTTTCTTTTTACAAGTCATTTTCATATATGTATATAATACACTGTGGTCACACCACATCACTGTTTCCACAGTGCTCCTCAGAACTCGTTCTTTTCCCATTGTGTCTTTTGGTTTTGTTTCTTTTTTTTTTTTTTTTTTTTTTTTATTAATGTTTAAGATTTTTAAAAAGGATTTTAGGCTTTTAAGCACGGCATGGCTAATGCCAAAGCCTCCAGA
>NC_034593.1:80676679-80700008 GCF_900095145.1 Mus pahari
TCCCAAGTGCTGGGATTAAAGGCGTGCGCCACCACGCCCGGCTTTGGTTTTGTTTCTTGATGACCTGAGTTTAACCATGGCTGCCACTAGGGGAATGGTGGTAAAGCTGTCCATTGGACTCAGGTAACTAACCGGTGGCTGACCACTAAAGACAGTAACATATGCTCTCCAGAGAGCCATCAACTACTAATATCTGTCAGAGGGCTGGTTGCTTAATCTTTTACTTGAGACAAACTCCGACTATGTATACCTGGCTGGCCTGGAACTTGTTATGTAGGCCAAGCTATCCTGGAACTCAGAGATCCTTCTGCCTCTGGAGTGCTGAGTATCAGGTCATAAGGAAAAACTCCCAATTCCCCAGACTCCAGAAGGCAGGCCAGATACCCAGAAATAGGTTCAACCTGGAATGTATGTTGAGGGATTTCTGGTGGTTAGTTAAAAGCCAGCATTCCTCGAGAAGTTGTAAAACTGGTTCCCTACCAAAAAGAGTCATTTCCCTTACCTCTGGCAAAAGGGACATGGGTTGCCTATTGTGCCTCTCAAACTATCAGTTCAAGCTGGCCTCCAGGCTCTTTCACCATCACAAGTATGCATTGCACAAGTCCACTCGCACCCTAGCCTTTCCCACCTCCTCCACCATAAACTCCCTCCAGCTCTCAGGCTTCCCTTCCCCAACTACTCATCCTTCTTCGGCCAGGCTATGCTCACTACTCGCTGTCGCCTGCTAGTCTCCCTTCTCTCACAGATAGCCCTGGCCATGTTTGCTCTACTTCTTTCTCTTTTTGCTCTGGACTCTTCCCAACGCTTCTGGCTGCTTTCTCTCATATCTACAGTAAAGACTTTCCCCTTAACCGTTCCATGGAGCTGTCGTGTCAGTTTATGCACTGGGTTTAGAGGTGTGCACTATAACACTCTCCACCCCACCCCAACATAGATTTTGACAGGATCCGTTCTATGCAACAGAAGCCAAGCATTCCACTGCCTTACTCCCAGGCTCACATTCAGCGTCTTATAGAGCAGTCTCCCCCCCCCCCCCATCTAGGCGTGGTACCTCCCAGATACAGGGCTAGGCACTCTGACCTCAATTAGCAATCAGAGGAATGCCTGGGGCTAGGGAGAGATGTCCCTGAGGTTAGCATCACTGGCTGCTCTTCCAGAGAACTAGGGGTTTGATTCTTAGCACCTACGTAGTGACTAGCTACCATGAAGGCTCACAATTGTCTGTAACTCCAGTTTCAAAAGATCTAACACCACCTTCTGGCCTCCCAAAGGCATCTGGCATGTATATGCTACACGTACAAGCATGCAAGGGCAAAATATCGAGAGAGAGAGAGAGAGAGAGAGAGAGAGAGAGAGAGAGAGAGAGAGAGAGAGATAGATCCTGTCTAAATGTTTTAAAAAAATAATAAAGAAAATTCCCCCATAGATAAGCCTACAGGCCAATCCAATGGTGATAATTCCTCAAGTTTCCTCCTCCCAGGTACGTCAAGTTGGCAACCAAGATTAGCAATCACAGGTTTCCTTTTTTGCTTCTGTCTCCCGTGTGCTGGGACTGCAAATCCACCCTACCTGGACGTCAGTGTGAGTTAAAGGTCAGGATTAGTCATTGAGGAAAACCAGAAAAGATTCTAGTCTGTGCTATAGCTTGAAATGCAGTGAACCCTGAGGGAATAAGTAGAAGGGAATTGAAGCTAAATAGAAAAGTACTTTGCCTAGCGTGCACAAAGCTCTGGGTTTGACCAATTCCCAGCACCATTGAAAAAAATAGAATAGTCGGATTGGTATATTGAAGTAGGCACAATGGTACCCGGGGATGCTGGTAGCTCTAGCTACTGAAGGGGCTGAGTCCACATGATCACATGAGCCCTCAAATTTGAGACTGATCTGGGCAACACAGGCAGACCTTGCCTCAAATTAATAAATTGAGCTAGTGAGGTGGCTCTGGGGAAGTTTAGTTCAGCATCCTGCAGCATGTCCTCTGACTGCCACACGTTCACCATGGCATGGGTTGTTGGCAGTTCATCTAAGCTCCGCCCCACAGTTACCTGGCAACAGCCAGGTATGCCTGACACAGTATAAAAGGGGCTGCCTGCCCCCTCCTCACTCTCTTGCTCTCTTTTCTTGCTCTTGTTCCCTTACCCTCTTCTTCTCTCCCCATTCCACTCCCCTCTCTCTCCTGCTCATGGCTGGCCTCTACTCCCCCCCCTCAAGCCCCCTACCTCAAACCCCCTCCCAATACCCTGAATAAACTCTATTCTATACTATACCATCGTGTGGCTAGTACCTCAGGGGGAAGGGATGCCTCAGCATGGACCGGCAGAGGTACTCCCCTTCCCTCACACCTTACTGTGTCTCCACAAAACATATCTCTGGTCTCTTTTTATAAAACACAACATTATGTGTGCCTACACATACAAATGTAATGAATTAATTAATAAAATAAACAATTATTTGTGTGTGGTAGTTAATATGGCTTGTCAACTTGGCAGGGTCTAGCATTACCTAGGTATGCAATCGCTGGACATGTCTGGAGGAAAGTTCTAGATTGGATCATTTGGGATGGGAAACCCTATCTGACAATGAGTGGCGCCATTCACTCTCCCGGATAAGAAGGAGAGTGAGGTGAGTACCAGCATTCATCTCTTTCCTTGAGTTTGGATGAAAAGCGACCAGATGCCCCATGCTCCTCCTGTCATGACAGACTGCCTTCTGTAAGCCTAAGCAAGCTGGTCTCTCATAAGTTGTTTTGTCAAGTATTTTGTTCTAGGGGGAAAAAGTAACTGATACATTGTATTTGTGAGAGGACAAATGGAAACATAGATTACATAATGTAACAAAGACACTTTCCCACAGCCAGTACTCATCTGTTAGAAAAGTACTTTTCTTTTTCCCTTTTTTCTTTCTTTGTTTTTCTTTTCTTTCTTTTTTTTTTTTTTAAGATTTATTTTATTTATTATATGTAAGTACACTGTAGCTGTCTTCAGACACTCCAGAAGAGGGCATCAGATCTTGTTACGGATGGTTGTGAGCCACCCTGTGGTTGCTGGGATTTGAACTCCAGACCTTTGAAAGAGCAGTCAGGTGCTCTTGCCCACTGAGCCATCTCACCAGCCCTTCTTTCTTTTTCTAATGGGACTGGAAAGATGATAAGGGCTGGCTGTTCTTGTAGTGGATCTGGGTTCAGTTCAGCCACATGGCAGCACCTGTAGACACTCCAGTTTCAGGGGATCGTTGCTGTCTTGTAGCCTCTGCAGGCATGCTAGTCATATAGTGCATAAACACATGTAGGAAAAACACTCGCCATAAAGAAAGTAAGTAAGTAAAGATGGAGAGTGGGCATGGTGGCTCACCAGTAGTAATCTTTATACTTGAGAGATTGAGGCAATAGGATTCCAGGCCTCGGAGGCCAGGCTGTGCTACTGAATCCAAGGCTCGCTCCAGAATGTGAGTTGGCTCTGTGTGTTTTGAGTGTAATTGATGAGTCTGATTTTTATCGCTTTAGTTCTAAACTGTGCTCCACCAGGGGGCAGACTGATCCACCATACTAACCTCCTAACCCGCTTCTTTTCAAAGGGAATTGGGATTCATAGTAGCGCATTGCTGACAGAAAATCCTAGGACCTTTATCATAAACTCAAAAGTCTTTGAGTAGAGCCTCAGCTTTTTAACAATTTCCAGTGCCACCCCTATCTACACCGTTGGTAAAATTCTTTCCCTCTTCCCCTAATCTCTTTGAAATTCTTTCCAATTCGGTCAAAAGAGAGGAAAGACAGCTAACCAAAGGCAATGGGAAGGGCTAGGGGAGCTGGCCCTCCGAGGCTGGGGAGGCAGCGCCCGGACTGCTGGAGCTGGACAGGCCTCTCCACTGGCGAAGAGGGGTGGAGCCGAGAGCAGGGCCGCCTCTCTTCTTTTCCCCGGGCCTGGGCGGAGAGGGAGGAAAACTTCCTGGCTGGGACTCCGGCGGTTTCTGCCTGCCAACACTCGGATCCCGCCTACCAGTGTTGGCTCTTCCCGACCCCTCCCCCGGCGCCCCCAGTGTCCGCCATGGCCAAAGCCTACGACCACCTCTTCAAGTTGCTGCTCATCGGGGACTCGGGGGTGGGCAAGACTTGTCTGATCATTCGCTTTGCAGAGGACAACTTCAACAGCACTTACATCTCCACCATCGGTGAGCCCACTGGCTGTATCCCAGATCTCGGACCCTCCTCCCCCCGCCCCCCATACACGGGTTCCTGAAAGACTAAGGAACCTACTTTTTTGATCCCCTTAGCGAAAGACACTAATTTCCAGTCTGTCGACCCCTGTCCCAGACCCATCCTCCATAATGTCCCTGAATAACACTCAAAACCTCACACCTTTCTGAGGTTTCCAGGTAGCCCCAGTTGCTGCCACCCACTCTGTCTCTTGGTAGTGTCTCCCTAGTCTCTCCAAATCCACGCAGGTTCTTGTCATTTCCATCTGCTTCCTTCTTCACCCCATCTCTTCACCTAGAGCTCTAGATCACGATTTCTTTTTTCCCTGCTTCCCAATTCTGTTGACCTCTTACTGACCACAGGATCCGCCCCAAGTCATCTTTTTAGCCTCCCTACCCTCAGCAAGGTCCTGCAGGGAGTGGCTGGGTGTGCTGCGGGAGTGAGGATGGTGTACGCCAGGGGACTTTGGTGTCTCTGAGTAAGCTTCCGCACCCATCCTTCTCTCTGGAGCCCCCCAAGAGGCCCGGAAGAAGTACCCAGACTTCCAGTAAGAAGAATATCCTTCCCCCCTCCCCCTCCTCTCCCCTCTTTATCTTTCACCTCCTCTTGGCTGAGAATCTTATCTCCTCTAGTGACAAAAAGGAAACTTCCTCTCTCTCCCTCTCCCCCTCTCTCTCTCTCTCTCTCTCTCTCTCTCTCTCTCTCTCTCCTAATTCTCCAGAGGATTCTTAGGGAGCCCCCCCCATCTGGCACTTCCAAGCTTAGCTCACTAGTTAATTCACATAGACTCAATTAGCTGCCTCTCTCTACCCTGAAGGGCTAGCAGGGCGGGTGGAGGACCAGTAGTGTCCTTTGGGGGAGGAGGGGAAAGAGGGATGGGAAGGTGAGGTAGAGGTGGAAGGGAACACTGTCAGATGGCATGCTTCTAACCCAGCTGAAGCGTTTTATCACTATTCTCCACAACGCCATGAAATCTGAGGAGAAACAGTATGCTTACCATAGGAATAAAGCTGTGAGAAAGCTCTCCTCTCCCGCTACACATTCAGCAAGGTCACTACCTCAAGTGACTGAGTCCCAGCAGTCACTGGCACAGCCCCACTCTCACCCTCCACACTTTCCACACATTCACACATGCCTTCACACCCTTCGCCCCAGGAATTGATTTCAAGATCCGAACCGTGGACATAGAGGGGAAGAGGATCAAACTGCAAGTCTGGTGAGTGAGCTGCCCAGTTCCCTGCCCAGACTGCCCTTTGAACCCACCCCTCCCCCACATGCACCCCCCTTCATTTCTTCTTCCATATCTTTTCTCTCTTCAGTTTAGTTTTTGGTTTGGGGGTGTTTTGTTTTGTTTTTTAGACAAAGTCTCATGCAACCCAGGACGGCCTGGAACTCACTAATGTGGCTGAGAAAGAAAGCCCTTCATTAGTTCCTGTCTCCTGTGTCATGGTGATAGAAGCACGTGGCACCATGCTGGGCTTTCAGCTTTGCTTTCCTTCCCCCCCCCACCCCCCCCCCCCCCGTCCTGTACGTCTCCTAACTTGTCCATTCTGCTCAGTCAGCTATCAGTTGGCCTTGCATCTCTCTCCCTGGTGGCCCACTTTCAGTTTGTGTCCTTTTCTCACCCAGAGCGTTCTCTGGACTTGAAAACAAGTGTCTTTTGAGCTATGATGTAGAAACAGATTCTAAGTGATTAAAAGACAAGGTGCAAAATTATACATTTGACTCCTAGTCCACTGCTCTCAATAAATCTTAAAGAGCAACCTGGGTATAAACCCTGAGATGTGCTTTGAGACCCAGCACTCCAGAAACAGAGGCAAGTGATCTCTGTGAGTTTGAGGCCAGCCTGGTCTACAGAGTGTTCTAGAACAGCCAGGGCTACACAGAGAAACCCTGTCTGGAAAAACCTAGACCCTATTTGAAAAACACACACACAATAATAAATTTAAAAGTTATAGCAAGCACAGGTCACATACAGAGGTGTAACTTGACTATCTCAAGGAGGCTGGAGACACCATGGGCGCTGAGGCACTATGAGGTTTTACTGAAGCATTCTTGTATGACAGATAAGCAGCAGTAGATAGGGTCTCCACTCTGGTGCCGCCACTTCCCTTCTGCTTGACCTTCCTTCGTTACCCAGCCTCCCTCCGTGCATTTGCTGCATTTATAAAAACTGGAGACAGTGAGCCATGCCTCACAATGATACAGTGAGGGCCAGCTAGGATGACACACACACACATAAAGTGATACTTAAGACGGCACTTGGCATCTCTGAGTAAACAGGAGACATCCTGTTTCCCAGGCCTGGAACCTCCGAATAGCAACCCAACTGTCCTTCTCCCTTTCCCCTTCACGGTTTCCTGAGTCTTTTCCTTTCAGCCCCCACCTCCAGTGTTGCAAAAGTTGAGTCCTTAGGAAAAGACTCCCCCCTTGGAGACTTCTTGCTTCTATCTCACTCTGTGAAAACTTTGGCTTCAGGGACACGGCTGGCCAAGAGCGATTCAAGACGATAACTACTGCCTATTACCGTGGAGCCATGGTATGAAGTGTGGGTCCAGACATGAACACAGGGGGTTGTGAGCATGCAGGGATAAAGAAGGAGGGCAGCCCCATGTGGCCTGTGTTTAGACTCATGGACCAGACTTGGATGGTCACTTAGAGGTCAACAGATACCTAAGTGGGAATATGGTCCAAGGTGAACTTTACCATCCCTTAGGGCATTATCCTCGTATATGACATCACAGATGAGAAATCCTTCGAGAATATTCAGAACTGGATGAAAAGCATCAAAGAGGTAAGATGCCTCCAAAAGAAATAGGGTAACAAAGTAGCCCCCGAAGGGTGTTGGGGTGTTAGGATGGGCAGACTTCAGGTTTAATTTTATGTGTATGGGTGCTTTGCCTGCATGTAAATCTGTGAACCAAGAGCCTGGTGGTGCCCTCAGAAGTCAGAAGAGGGTAGTAGAGTCCTGGGACTGGAGTGACAGATGGTTTTGAGCCACCAGTTGAACCCAGGTTCTCTGGAAGAATACCCAATGCTCCTAACTACTGAGCCTTCCCCTGCCCCAAACCCTCCTTTGGTTTTTTGTTTGCTTGTTTGTTTTTGGTTTTTGGTTGGTTTTTGTTTTGTTTGTTTTTTCAGACAGGGTTTCTCTGTGTAGCTCTGGCTGTCCTGGAACTCACTCTGTAGACCAGGCTGACCTCAAACTCAGAAATCTGCCCGCCTCTGCTTCCCAAGTGCTGGGATTAAAGCGTGTGCCACCACTGCCTGGCTTGTTTTTGTTTTCTTCTTGAGACAGGGTCTCTTACTCTGTAGTAGCCCCCACTGGTATGAAACTTGTAACCCAAACAGGTCTTGAGCTCACAGCAATCCTCCTGCCTCAGCTTTCTAAGGAAAGGCCCACCTTCTGCTTGTTTTGCTGTCTTCAGAATGCCTCTGCGGGAGTGGAGCGCCTCTTGCTGGGAAACAAGTGTGACATGGAGGCCAAGCGGCAGGTGCAGAGAGAGCAGGCGGAGAAGGTGAGTGAGGCTGGGCTGTTTGCTGCAGGGCTGGGAGGCCCGAATGAGGAGGCATCGCTGAGTGCTTTGCTTCTGCCTTTATCCAGTGCTCTCCTTCCTACCTCATCCCCTACAGTTGGCTCGAGAGCACAGAATCCGATTTTTTGAGACGAGTGCCAAATCCAGTGTGAATGTGGATGAGGTGAGAGGCATCCTCGGAGATAACATACTGATAGGTTCATCCCTCCTTCAGCCTGGGCTGACCAGTTTCCCCTTTAGGCTTTCAGTTCCCTGGCCCGAGACATCTTGCTCAAGACAGGAGGCCGGAGATCGGTGAGTTGGCTCTATTCTGCTGAATACCACTGCGCGTGTCTGCAAGAACTGAAGCAACTGGAGTGGACTGTGGTACTGCACACCTATGGTCCCAGCACCGAGAGGTGCTGGCAGAAGGATCAGGAGTTCATGTTCATCCTCCACTTCTCTGTCTAAACTCAAAAGTGCCAATGGAGAATACCTTTAATGCCAGCACTAGGGAGGCAGAGGCAGGCTGATCTCTATGAGGTCAAGGTCAGCCTGGTCAGCAGGAGTTCCAGGACATTCAGGGCTACACAAAGAAACCCTGTCTCATTAAAAAAAAGACAATTGAGCCAGGCGTGGTGGCACACGCCTTTAATCCCAGCACTCTGGAGGCAGAGGCAGGAGGATTTCTAAGTACAAGGCCAGCCTGGTCTACAGAGTGAGTTCCAGGACAGCCAGGGCTACACAGAGAAACCAAAAAAAAAAAAAAAAAAGACAATTGAGGAGGAGGAACAATGCCAAGATTTCCCATAAAGTGGGGGTAGGGGTAAGGAATGAGGGGGTGAGAGAAGGTGGGGGGTGGGGGTGTCCTGAGCCCTTCACACACCTGATCTTTCTACTTTCCTAATTCTAGGGAACCAACAGCAAGCCCTCAAGCCCTGACCTGAAAACATCTGACAAGAAGAACAACAAGTGCTTGTTAGTCTGAGAGCATTTCTTGCCTCCTATTCACCCTGAACCTGGAGGCTAGACCTGAGGCAGTCGGACTGAGGGGTTACAGATGGGAGAACTGTGGTGGACCCTCAAGAGGGAGATGAGGGGAATAAGGAGACCGTTGAGGACAGGACAGAAGAAAGGGGCAGAGAAAGGAGTGGGCGGAACCAAGGATGTGAAAGGTGAACAGAAGGGATTTGAGAAGAGGAAAGGAAGAAGAAATGAATGGCTCAGGTCTTGGACAGTTCAACATTAATGTCAATATGCTGCTCTCCATTCCAGGTTCAGGGTTAGGGTCCTGAAAAGCTGGCTTGGCACCATTCCGAGGGTCCCTCAGTCTACAAGGTCTTTGTTAGTATTAAAGGCCACTGTTTTGCATGAATGTCCCATTTGCATTACTTTCATTATTCTCAGAATTGCTCTTCACTCAAATCCATTTTTTTTTTTTTTTTGGTTTCTTTTGAGACAGGGTTTCTCTGTGTAGCTCTGGCTGTCCTGGAATTCACTCTGTAGACCAGGCTGGTCTCAAACTCAGAGTATTCTCAGTGTTGCACAAAGAAATACATGAACAAAGCGAGAGTAACCTGGCAAGCCGATATCTTTTTGTAAAAACAGTGTGGCACAACCCAAACTGAAAGTTCACTTAGGTTTTGTTCCAATGCCAAGAGATGACTGACTCGGCCTCACCCCACTGCTGGGAGCTTAACTTCTGAATCTTTTAAGATTGACAAGTTTCAAATTCTCAAAATTTTCCCAAAAATTCCCAAAAGGGAAATGAGAGAAAGAGGGGAAGGGTCAGCTGCGAGTGCAGGTCGTTACTGGGGATGCAGCGAGGCTTTTGTAAACAGAGCTTTACCAGGTAGAGAAGAGTAAAGAGATTTGGTATCGCTTTACTATAGTAAAGATTCTTTTATAAGGTGGGTGAGACTTCGGAAATGTTGGCCAATCATGGGCTTGTCATCTTTTGGTACAAACAACCTTTTTTTCACAATTTGAAAGGAGGGGCCGGGCAGTGGTGGTGCACGCCTTTAATCCTAGCACTTGTCAGGCAGAGGCAGGCAGATTTCTGAGTTCAAGGCCAGCCTGGTCTACAGAGTGAGTTCCAGGGCTACACAGAGAAACCCTGTCTCGAAACTCAAAAAAAAAACAAAAGAAAGAAAGAAAGGCAGGAAGAGACTCAGGAGAGATTCACTTGCTTGTATTTACAGAGCATTTGCTTTGTATCAGACAATAATCACTAAACAGCTTTTTGATGGCACAGGTAAGCAGAGAAGTAGACAAACTTTTAAAAGAAAAATGGCTCTTCTTGTTTTTTTTGTTTGTTTGGTTTTTGGTTTTTTTGCTAAGCATGGTGGCTCAGGCCTTTAATCCCAGTACTCAGGAGACAGAAGTAGGCGGATCTCTGAGTTCCAGGCCATCTACAACTACAATAGCAAGACTTGTCTAAAAATAAATAAATGTTCATTTCTATTATTGTTAGATATATGACTGCATGTTTAAATGTGGGGGCCAGCTCCTGGGGGCCAGCTTGCTCCTCCTGAGGACTAGACTCAGGTCATCAGGCTTGCATGGCCAAGAAGTTTCCCTGTTGAGCTGTCTTCATCTCTCCTCATTTTGATTTCCCGCAACTGGGTGTCTTTGTTACTTTTCTACTGCCGTGAAGAGACCATTGTAGCGAGAATTTTGGTTTCTTTAAAAACACAGACATAAGCCGGGCCTGGTGGCGCAGGCCTTTAATCCCAGCACTCGGGAGGCAGAGGCAGGCGGATTTCTGAGTTCGAGGCCAGCCTGGTCTACCAAGTGAGTTCCAGGACAGCCAGAGCTATACAGAGAAACCCTGTCTCGAAAAACCAAAAAAACAAAACAAAACAAAAAAAAAAAACAGACATAAGGATGTTTTTGTTTTAATCCCAGGTGTGGGCTATGGGGTTGCTTCACTGCAGCTGCCTATGATTTGCCTCTTGCTCTAGCAGGGGCGTGATTTTGCCAGCTGTGGATAGTTTCTGCCAGTGTATGTTTGAATTCTGGGGACTTTTCAAAGGATATGTAAATGCTAGAGCCCCAATCAAGGGGCTGTTGGCCAGCTGGCCGTTGGATGCTGTTTGTTAAGTAAAGAGATAAGAAATTAGATATAATGATGGTGAAGATCAAACTTGCTCCAAGGAACTTTATGCCCCTAATCACAGAAAGTAGTCTAAGAATATCGTTGTCCCCTTGCCCCTCTATCCTTTTGTCTCTCCTACCTAGTGTTAGGAGGTTGAAAGGGCAGAAGAAGGGTGAGTGAAGGATGTAAGAAAAAACCCACAAAATAGCCAAAAGTCCAGTTGCACACCTTGACCAAGGCAACTAGTTCATTAGTGGCTTGCTTGCAGTTTCAGTGTTGGAGTCCATGACCATTGTGGTGGGGAGCATGGAGCGAGCAGGCAGGAAGGGCTCCAGAGCAGCACCTGTGAGGTCTGTGGGATGATCCAAGAGTACAAGGCAGAGGAAGAGCTACCTGAACAGTGTGGCTTTTAAAACCTCAAAGCCAACCCCAGTGACACACCCCCTCCAAGGCCACACCCCCCAATCCTTACCAAAATGTTCTAACAGCTAGGGACAGAACATTCAAATAGATGTGCTTACAGAGGCTGTTCTCATTCAGACCACCAGAGTGGGTCTCACAATGTAGATCAGGCTGGCCTTGAACTTGCAGTGGTCCTCTTGCCTCCCAAGTGCTGTGACATAAACAATGTTTAATTTCTGGAAAAAAAAAAAAAAAAGGAGATACTATAGACTAGCAAAACTCAGTAAGTTCAGGTTGGATACACTAACCCTGACTCTATTTTACCGTCTTTCACTCTTTTATTCTCCTCTTTGAGACTTCCCTGACATAGCTTAGTCTAGTCTCATCCACGGGAGTCCCATACCTCAGCTATTTATCTCAGCCTGCACTACACAATGACATGCGGTCTTCAATAAACAAAATTAATTGCTGAGAAGATGACTAAAAGTGTCAGCCAGGAAACCTCACACGAGTTCAGTCAAGACAGGGTCGGCCGGGCGTGGTGGCTCATGCCTTTAATCCCAGCACTCGGGAGGCAGAAGCAGGCTGATTTCTGAGTTCAAGGCCAGTCTGGTCTACAGTGTGAGTTCCAGGACAGCCAGGGATATACAGAGAAACCCTGTCTCAAAAAAACAAAACAAAACAAAACAAAAAAAAGACATAGGGTCGGAGGGTACAGGCTGGCCGAACCTTGTAAAAAGCCAGGTGCTGAGTAATATCTACAACCTCAGTACTCCTAAATGAGGTGGGATGTGGAAACAGGAGAATTGCCAGGAAGAACATACATAGCACGGGAAAAAGATCCTGCCTTAAGGGGAAAAGAAACTTCTAGAAAATTGTTCCTGAACCTTCACGAGCACACCATGGCACAAAAGCACTCACATGAACCCACACAACATGAAGATGTATATTTTTGAGACAGAACTCTTCGCTGGGCGATGGTGGCACGCGCCTTCAATCCTAGCACTTGGGAAGCAGAGGCAGGCAATTTCTGAGTTGGAGGCCAGCCTGGCCTACAAAGTGAGTTCAAGGACAGCTAGGGCTATACAGAGACACCCTGTCTCCGGGGAAAAAAAAAGGTTGAGACAGAACTCTCACTTATGGGGAAAAACTTGCCTGCTTTCCCCTTAAGTTCAAGGGAAATTTTATTAGAGTTAAACATTTTCCTGGGGCAGACAAGCTGCCTGGAGAAGGGGGAAATGCTATTTTGTTTAAGTCTGCAGGGACAAGTTGCCACATGGTGGGGACAGGAGCTTTAGGAAGAGTAAGATGTCCAAAGTATTTTAAAAAGAGATAGAAAGCCAGGCATGGTGGCGCACGCATTTAATCTCGGCACTTGGGAGGCAGAGGCAGGCAGATTTCTGAGTTTGAGGCCAGCCTGGTCTACAGAGTGAGTTCCAGGACAGCCAGGGCTATACAGAGAAACCCTGTCTTGAAAAAAAAAAAAGATATAGAAAAGGGACAGCTACATTTTATTAACACAGAAAACCAGGTTAGCTTCCAAAACGACACAGCTGTGGCCCTGTGAGATACTGCCTGGGTAAAGTTCCTCCCTTCCTTCCCTTCCTCAACTTCCTTCCCTCCTTCCGCTCGCTCCCGACAAGGTTTCTTTGTGCAGCTCTGGATGTCTTGGAATTTGCTGTGTAGATGAGACTTTTATATTTTGGGCCAATAAACCAAGCAGTGGACCAGGCCAAGGTGTTCCACCTGAGAGAGGTTTATTATACGGGAAGGGGGGGGGAGCTGTGAAGCAGGTAGAAGGGTAGAGAAGAGAGGAGAGAGTGAGAAAGAGGGGGGAGAAAAGAAAGAGGAGGAAGAGGAGAAGAGGAGATCAAGGAGGGGGTGGCTTCCTGTTTTATACAGAAAATGATGTCACACCAGTGAGGGCAGGAACNGAGTCAAGTGGATTGTGGGATTGAAGGTCGTTGTCCTGGAAATGCAGGTCAAGGGTCACATGGTTCCTGGTGCCAACAGAGACTGGCCTTGAACTCAGAGATCCACTTGCCTCTGCCTTCCAAATGCTAGAGTTAAAGGAATGTGACACTAACGCTAGACTCTAGATAAACTTTCCAATGGTACATTTATTTTGTCTACCTCAAATCTGGAATTATCTATTTTTATTTCATTGATTTAATTAGTTATTGAGATAGGGTCTCATTTACTCTGGAATCGACATTTAGGAGGCAAAGGCAAAACTGCTACAGGTTGAAGGGCAGGCAACCAGTGCTCCACATAAGACCCTGCCTTAAATTCAAGCAGCAAAAAGACAGTGAGCCCCAAGAAAAATACCAGCTTCGTGTTTTGTTTTGTTTTTCTAAACATGGTTTCTCTGATTAGCCCTGGTGGTCCTGTAACTCACTCTGTAGACCAGGCTGGCTTCAAACTCAAAGATCTGCCTACCTCTGCCTCTTAAGTACTGGCATTCAAGGGCTGTGCCACCATGCCCAGAAAGATTAACATCTTAGTCACATCCCAGGGAAGAATTTTATTAAAAAAAAAATTTCCGTGTGTGTGTGTGTGTGTGTGTGTGTGTGTGCTTTGATGTACATCCTGTGCATGCCTGGTATCCGTGTTGTCCAAAAGAGTCTCTCTCTCTTTCATTCTTTCTTTCTTGACAGAAATCCAATTCTGTTATCATCTAATTCTGGCTGGCCTGGAACTTGCTGTGTTGACAAGGCTGGTCTCAAACTCCACCTGCCTCCTGAGTACTAGGACTAAAGGCTTGAGACACCACACCACCAATCGAGTTGCTGAAAAGCTCCTAAATCTAGTTCCAATAATACTTTCAATTTAAAGTCTCTACGCTCTAATCAGGCAAAGAGTAACACGCCGTTAATCCCAGCTCTCGGGTGGCAGAGGCAGGCAGGTCTTGAAGCCAGCCTGGTCTACAAAACAAGTTCCAGGAGAAAGCTGCACAGAGAAACCCTTCCTCAAAATAATAACAACAGCATCATAAAAAAATAAAAAATAAAAACGAGGGCTGGTGAGATGGCTCAGTGGGTAAGAGCACCCGACTGCCCTTCCGAAGGTCCGGAGTTCAAATCCCAGCAACCACATGGTGGCTCACAACCATCCGTAACAAGATCTGACGTCCTCTTCTGGAGTGTCTGAAGACAGCTACAGTGTACTTACATATAATAAATAAATAAATCTTTAAAAATAAATAAATAAATATCAACCAACCAAATAAATATTAAAAATCTCTGTGCTCTTGGCCTTGAAATCATTTCCTTATTTGTAGGAGCAGGGGAGAGGTGAGAACTTCTGAGGTTTTTCAAGGAATAGCTCTGTGAAGCAGTTTCGCACTCACATAAGGGGAAACAGACACAGTTCATTTGCGTAGAGTCCGGTGGGAGTCCGGGGACAAGAGCAAGTTTCAAATTCGACGCAGTTTCTCCTCCCATCAGATTTCGGGAACCCGAGGTGTCAAGGCCGGTCAGGGTGTTGAGCCAGAAATGGGGAGGGTGTCAAGAGCCTAATGGTGAAACCAAAGTTTTGATGAAGGACCCAAGTCCAGACAGAGCGGCGTTTGGTCCCTTTTTGTTCCTCCCGGCTCTCCTGGTTCTAAACAGACAAGCAGGTGTTATCAGGGAGACGCGAACCCAAAACCAACCAGGTCGCCTCTACCGCCGGTCCCGCCGGCTCTGCAAACACTACAAGGACCACACTGCCGCGCGGCGCCCGGCTGAAGAGTCGCGTGATCCTGCGCAAACGCAGTGAGACGCAGTTGCCACCGAGTCCGGAACGACGACAGCAGCAGACAGACGCGAGCACCCGGGAAGAGTCGGTGTCGGCAGAGCCGGGACCAGGAGCCTCCGCGAGCAAGATGGCCGCTCCCGAGACCGAGACCGAGGCCGAGGGGCGCGGGCACTAGGTCGGGACCCGCGTGCCCTTCTCCCGGCCGCCAGCGTCCCCGCAAAGACCTCGTGCTTCTAGCCGAGACACCCGCGTGGGTTATTCTCGCTGTGGTCACGAGGCCGTTTCAATAGCGCTCTAGTTGGCCCAGACGGAGAACTCTGGCGTCTGGCTGCTCGGAGCTGGAACCTCCGGGAGGTCTGCTGCAACAGGTGCGACCCTGACCGCTCCATGCTCGCGGGCGCGGGGAGGCCTGGCCTCCCCCGGGCCGGCCACCTCTGTTGGCTGCTGTGCGCTTTTACCTTAAAACTCTGGTAAGTGGATACTGGGGAGAGAAAAGGAGATGGCAGGCGAACCCCACAGTCTACGCCCCCAGGAACCGGGACACCTCATCCACTGACGTCCAAAGTGGGTGTGCGCTGTCTTCCGCGAGCTCACTGTTGTTCTTACCCCCTTTCCCTGCAGCGAGGCAGAGGCTCCGGTGCGCGAGGAGAAGCTATCAGGTGGGTGATTGCCCGAGAACCCTGTACCTCGGTGGCTTGTTTGTTTCTAGTGTCTCTTTAGTCTACTCCGAACACAGATAGAAAAAGGAGGCGCCTCATGCAACGAGGGCAAGCTCTGTGTTGGGAAGCTAGTTGGGCAGAGCCTTTGAGAGAAATGTTTTTTGAATGGTCTTCGGCTGGCCGTTTTTCTCTCTCTCCTTTTAGTGAGCACTTCAGCTTCGCCATGTTGGTTGGTAGAAGAGTTTGTGGTGACTGAAGAGTGCACTCCATGTTCTAACTTCCAGATTGTGAGTATTATTTGGGGTTTTTCTCTTTGTTTTTTGTTTTTGTAAGCATGCCATTAATGGCCGGACAGTGGTGGCATATGCCTTTAATCCCAGCACTTGGGAGGCAGAGGCAGGCGGATTTCTGAGTTCGAGGCCAGCCTGGTCTACAGAGTGAGTTCCAGGACAACCAGGGCTACACAGAGAAACCCTGTCTCGAAAAAACAAAACAAAACAAAAAAACCATGCCATTAATGTGCCTTCCTTCTTTCTTCCTAGACTTTTAGGTTATGTTCAAATCATATTTTTTGTGTTTCATTTTATGTATATAGGTGTTTTGCCTGCTTTCGTATGTATTCGGGGGGTGTGTGAGAGATGCCCTAAAAATCCAGAAGAGGTCATCAGGTCTCCAGGAATCAGAGTTAGAAAAGATTATGAGTTCCAATGTGGATGCTGGGAATGGAACCCTGTCCTCTCTAAGAGCAGCCAGTGCTCTTCACCACTGAGTCATATCTCCAGCCCCCCCCCTTTTTTTTTTTTTTTTTTTTTGAGACAGTGTCTCACTATGTAGCACTCTCTGGCCTGGAATAACTCACCATGTAGGCCAGGCTGGTTTTGAACATTGTATTCATTTTCTGTGGGTCTTGAGGCACAGAAGTCAGAAGACAACTTGAGGAAGTTGTTTCTCTCTTCCCACCACATAGATGCAATTTGCTAATCTTGGCTACAGATGTCTTTACCCACAGTGGCATCTCAGCAGCCCTCAAACTTGGAACTTAATTTCCCTCGGAAAATATGCCTTTTCTACACTGATAGCAGTGTCCTGTTCTGTTCATAATTTTTAATACAGAGATTCTGGAATTTCTCCTTACATCCTAATTGTTCCTCCACCAGCCACCTCCACCACCCATTAGCTTGTGCTGCCCGCCAGCTCTGGCTCTTTCTCGACAGCAGGCCATCTGTTCCTTGCTTACTTCTTCATAATGAGCTTTTGGATATTTCTTTTGGTAGAAAACAACACCTGAGTGTGGTTCTACAGGGTATGTGGAAAAAATCACGTGCAGCTCGTCTAAGAGGAATGAATTCAAAAGGTAAGGGTTGTTTCTCTACCCTGTGGTAACCTCTGATCCTCTTACATTAGGTAGCTAGTCTTGGTGTAGTTAGGCAGAGGAAATGTGAGCCAAATTACCCCTAGTTCCTAACCCCAGTCTCCAGCACTGTATTATTGGTTATATTCTCTCATCAAAGAATTTGGACAGGGCTTGGGGTGTGTAGCCCGTTAGTAACATGCTGGGGTGGTGTGGTGGGTTATTCCTCGAATCCCAGCTCTCAGGAGGCAGAAGCAGGCTGAGATCAACACCAGCCTGGTCTATGTAGCAGAGGAGTTTAGTAGGCCAAAGCTATACGATAAGTCCCTATCTCAAGTAAGTAAGCAGTTAAGCCAGGCGTGATAATGCAGAAGGCAGAGGCAGGCATATTTTTTTTTCTTTTCTTTTCTTTTCTTTTTTTCCTTTTCTTTTTTCCTTTTCTTTTCTTTTTTTCCTTTTCTTTTTTTTTGTTTTTGTTTTGTTTGGTTTGGTTTTTCGAGACAGGGTTTCTCTGTATAGCCCTGGCTGTCCTAGAACTCACTTTGTAGACCAGGCTGGCTTCGAACTTAGAAATCCACCTGCCTCTGCCTCCCGAGTGCTGGGATTAAGGGCATGAGCCACCATGCCCGGCTTGCAGACGTATTTCTAGGAGAGCCTGATTAGATGCTTCAGTGATGAAAGGCACTTAGCACTATTGCAGAGAACCCTGGTTCAGTTCTCAGCACCTACAAAGTTGGTCTGAATCTAGTTCCCAGGTATCTGCCAGCACCCTCTTCTGGCCTCCTTAGGCATTAGGCACACACATGGTACACACACATACATGCATGAAAACAGTCATACATATAAAATAAATAAATATACAACAACTTGAGTTTGAACCTCAGAACTCAGATGCTAGAAGTATAGAACTCATTTCAGCAAGTTGTCTTCTGACTCTGTGTGTGTGTGTGTGTGTGTGTGTGTGTGTGTGTGTGTTGTCAGACAGGGACAATGACAACCTTTTCCTTGGCATGAGTATGCACACAAATATAACAAATGTAATTTCTTTTTAAAAAAGGAAGAAGAGTTGGACGTGGTAGTACATGCTTGTAATCCTAGCATTTGGGAAGTGGAGGCCGGGGAGTTGGGAGTTAAAGGCCAGCTTGAGCTACTTGAGACTTTTGGTTTGGTTTGTTTTTGAGATAGGGTTTCTTTGTATGGATCTGGCTCTCGTAGAACTCTGTGTAGTCCAGACTGGCTTTGAACTCAGATCTCTACCTTTGCCTCCCTAGTGCTGGGATTAAAGGCATGTACCACCATCCCCAGTGCCCAGTGAGACTTTATAAAAACCGCAATCAGATTGGTTAATGGGGCCTGTTTATCTCATCAGAAACTAGGCATGACTGACTAGTTTCTCTTATTTTCAGATAGTGTTTGGGGTGGGCTGCCTTGGAGAAGGGTAATTGAGAGAAACCGACTTTCCCTGGGAGTGACTGTCCTTTTCTGCCCTCAGCTGCCGTTCAGCTCTGCTGGAACAACACTTATTCTGGAAATTTGAAGGCATCGTGGTGGCTGTAGCTTTAGTCTTCGCCTGCCTTGTCATTGTTCGTCAGCGACAACTGGACAGAAAGGCTCTTGAAAAAGTCCGGAAACAAATTGAGTCCATATAGCTGAATTTCTGCTGTATTATGGTGGCTCTTTACGGACTGTATTTCAGATGGAGAAAGTTCAGCCGGCTAATTTGCACTCGTAAGCCTTGTGGTAGTAGCATTTTCAATGACTTCCTCTTCCAGACCATTAATGGGCTCAATAAAAAGTAAATAGAGCTGGACATGACACAGACTTGTAATCCTAGCACTTGAGAGGGTGAGGCAGGAGAATGCTGGTAACTTTGTAGGCCGGCTAAGCTGCACCACATAGTAAGACTGTCTTTAAAAAGAAAAAGGAGGTAAAGGGGTAACACAGTTTCCTACAGTTTAATCATTTAGCTTGGGGAGGACTGGCTGAGGTGGGAGATGCCTTAAATCCTAGCACTTGGGCAGCAGAGAGAGGTAGATCTCTGGGAGTTCAAGGCCAGCTTGGACTACATATGGAGCTCCAGGCCAGCAAGGAATACTTGGTAAGACCCTGTCTCAAAAAATAAATTTAAAAGAGTTGGTGAGTTGGCTCAGTGCTAAAGAGCACTTGCTGGGGGCTGGAGTGATGGCTCAGAGGTTAAGAGCACTGACTGCTCTTCCAGAGGTCCTGAGTTCAATTCCCAGCAACCACATGGTGGCTCACAACCATCTGTAATAGGATCCAATGCCCTCTTCTGGTGTGTCTGAAGACAGCTATAGTGTACATTTATATGCATAGAATAAATCTTTTTTTTTTGTTTTTTGTTTTTATCGAGACAAGGTTTCTCTGTGTAACCCTGGCTGTCCTGGAACTCACTCTGTAGTCCTAGCTGGCCTCGAACTCAGAAATCCGCCTGCCTCTGCCTCCCGAGTGCTGGAATTACAGGCATGCACCACCACGCCCGGCCAGAATGAATCTTAAAAAAAAAAAAAAAAGAACACTTGCTGCTCTTACCCGGATCTGGGTTTGGTCCCAGCTCCCAAGTCCGGTGGCTCACAGTCACTTACAATTCTAGTTTCAGGGGCTGTGATACCCTGTGGCTTCTATGGTCCTGCAGTAAGTGACGCGCGTAAACTCATGTATAAACAGACATACGCACAAGGAAAAATGAGTACTTCCCTTCTTGGATATAGTCTTTCCATGTACACAAGTGATTTGTCTGTACGGCACGTGTGTGTGTCTGGTACACATGGAGTCCAGAAGGGGGTATCAGACCCTGAGCTGCTGCATGGTGTAGGGGATTGAATATGGGTCCTCTGAAAGAGGTAAATGATCTTAACCACTTTTTCAGCCACCAAATGAATAAACCTTTTTAAAAAATAGTACTTTAATATGGGGAAAGACGACCTGGGTACAATGAGAGAAGATAAACTACGATTTAGCGAGTAACTATTACCTCTCCCTTTTATTGCTTCAAAACTGTTAGGTTTATCTTTTGTGTGTGCGAATGGTTTACCTGCATAAACACGGACCATTTGCATGTCTGGTTGGTGACCTCAGAGGTTAGAAAAGGACATTGGATCTTTGGGAACTGAAGCTATAGATGGCTATGAGTCACCAAGAAAGTACTATGAACCGGATCCAGGTCTTCTGTGTAACAACAAATGTTCTTAGCTACTAAGCCAGTCTGCCATCTTTTATATAAGATGTCTGAGCTGGCAGAGGGGCTCAGGCATTAAGTTGCTGGATGCAGTGGCTAGAAAGATGGCTGCAGTTAAGACAGCATGCTAGCTTCCCAGAGGACTCTGCTTGGCTCACAGCTGCCAGCTCCAGGGGAATCCATTGCCCATATGTAATGGATTCATAAAGAAACACATACACATAAATAAATGTTTGTTGCATAGGCCTGATGACCTGAGTTTGATTCTTAGAATACGTGGTGAAAGGAAAGAACCCAAAAGTTGCCCTTGGACCTTCACCTGTATATTATACTACTCACATATATAAAATACACTTATACACCATACATTTTTTTTTAAGATTTATTTATTATATGTAAGTACACTATAGCTGTCTTCAGACACTCCAGAAGAGGGGATCAGATCTCTACAGATGGTTGTGAGCCACAATGTGGTTGCAGGGAATTGAACTCAGGACCTCTGGAAGAGCAGTCAGTGCTCTTAACCTCTGAGCCATCACTCCAGCCCCTATACACCATACTTATACACAATAATAAACACAATTTCCAAGCTGGACTTGGTACTTGGAGGCAAATCAAGAGTTCCAGACCAGCTCAGGCTACATAGTGAAAAACTTGGGATAGAATTTGAGCTAGGAAGTTTATTTCCAAGTTAAAACTTGTTTTCCTTTGACCTTACCAACAAAGAAGGAATGAAATCACAAATGGATAAGTATTTGAGGTTCCCTGCCACATGATAAAAGGTGACAGGGAAGCCTGTGTGGCGTCTTGTGTGATTGGCTTACATCTCATCTGCATGCACCATTCCCCTGATCTGCCCAGTGGGTCTCACTCGCATCTTCAGATGTGTCTTTGTTGAACCATTTGTAGTTGGGGCTTCAGGTAGCTCCTCCAGTTTGGACTTTAGCACTGGACTCTCCAGGCTTTCTGTTGCGTTCTCGTGAGTCAAGATATTTCTGGAGATCACTGAGGAGAGAGGGTAATGGTAGACCATTTGCTTGGGTGGGAGACTGGCGCAGAACTCTCCTACTTTTTGACTGTTTGGGGGAATAGAGTTTTGTGGCTCATCCTGGGGCAGCTGTACCCTTGCCTCTTACCTCCACGAAGCTGATAATCCTCAGGCCTAGCTTCTGATTGACCCTGAAAGGGGCTAAAACTGGGCAGGATGATGAGAGCCAGTGAAAAAAGAAGAATCTGAAAAGGAACAGGAGGGCACTTGGGCTTTGGGGACAACAGGAGGAAGGCATAGGGAATAGCGGGTCGTTGAGGTGTCATAGTTTGGAGAATAGGGCTGGGCAGGGCAGGTGGCAGTGTGGAGGGTGGCAGAGGTGGTAAGGAACATGCCGATGGTACCAGAACACAGGTGCTGGTCTGGGCAGCTCTGCTGGAGGTCTGAGCAGTGAGCTTCTGTAACTGGCGGACCTGCGCCATCAAGAAGCTAGGAGAAGAAGGGAGAGTCAGCCAGGGAACGGCTTCCCTGTGGCTGGCTCCTGCCCTCTCGTCCATTCAGACACTACCACTCACATATTCTGCCTCTCCAGCTCCTGGACCTTTCTCTGTAGTCTCTGATTCTGTTCCGAACAGGCTGCCACTCTAGGGAGTGTGGAGAAGAGCAGGCTTGGCAGATGGCCCCTTAACATACTTTGGTGAGAGAAAGGGGGCCCAGACACCTCCCAAACATACCTGCTCTCTAGCCCATCTATGTATTCTTTCTTCCGCCGCCGGCTGTCCTGAGCTGACTGCTTGTTGCGGATTTTCCTCCTGATCTTCTTGAGTATTCTCTCCTCTGCCTGGAGGTTAAGGGTGTTCAGTGCTGGACCCTTAGCCTTCCACAACTCCCCAACTGTCCCCTGGGATCCAGGCTCTCTAGAGGTTTAGTGGAGCTTCTGTGATGGGGACACCCTTTGGGGACCGTTGTTACCTTGGTGAGGGGCAGGTGAGAGGGCAGAGTAACCCCTTCTTGCCCCAGCAGTTGCTTTTCTTCATCTGTCAGGAACAGATGATGTTGGCAGGACAGCTGGGAAGAGTGGCAGAAGATGAATGGGGTCAAGGTCTCCAGCTTCCAAAGCCCAAACTGCCCCTCTGCCCCAACCTGCTTTCAGGAGAGGGCTTTCTGTCTGCACTGAGTGATAAGGTAAGGTCAGAGCAGAAAGGTCATTCAGGTGGGTTCCATGGCAAGCCAAAGGGCCTTCCTGAAGCTGAGGAGGGAGAGTGAAGGTTTTTGTCCACACAGAATCTTGACATTACATTACAGCCAAGCTAGAGAGGGCCTCTTCTGGTTATCTCAGGACAATCAGAAGAGAACTTGTATGAATTCATTATGATGAGCTTTGTTGAGTTTCCTTATGTCAGGAAAACAATTTAGCCATTAACTTCCATTTGGTAAACCATGTGGTGGCCTGTCAAGGGCAGGTGCGTGCAATTCATCATCCCTGGGCTTAAAAGCGGCCCACCCTCAGACAAGGACTTTCCTTCCTTCCTTCCATTTATTTTTATTTTATGTGCACTTGAATTTTGCCTGCATATATGTCTGTGTGATGGTGATGGATCTCCTGGAACTGGAGTGACAGGCAGATGTGAGCTGCCATGTAGGAGCTGGAAATGGAACCTGGATCCTCATGCTCCCAACCACCGAGCCACCATCTCTCCAGCCCCAGGAGAAGGAGTCTCTAAGGGTAGCCAGGATGGCTTCTCGAGCAGAGTGTGTGGGAAGAGTAGATGGTATCTGGGTAAACGGAGCCATCAGCTGAAGATCCTGCCTTCACACTGACAATCCAGTTATTCATTTCCTGTGTGTGTCTTTTTGTATATCTGTGTGGGCATTTGTGGAAATAAAAGATAACTTTCAGAAATGAGATTTCTTCTACCATGTGGGTTCCAGGGATCAAAATGAACTTGTAAGGCTTGGCAGAGCTAGTGCCTTTAACCACTAAGTCATCTTGCTGGCCCTAATATTCCTCTTTGAAAGGTTTACAGTGTTTGCAACTTTTTGTTGTTGTTTTGGTATGCTTTTTCATACCAGACAGGGTTTCTCTGTATAGTCCCAGATGTCCTAGAACTCACTCTATAGACCAGGCTGGCCTCGAACTCAGAAACCCGCCTGCCTCTGCCTCCCAAGTGCTGGGATTAAAGGAGCGTAC
>NC_034593.1:80700053-80706033 GCF_900095145.1 Mus pahari
TTTTTTTTTTTTTTTTTTTTTTTTTTTTTTTTAATGTGTATGAGTGTTTACTTGTATGCCTGATGCCCACAGAGGCCAGAAGAGGATGTTGGATCCTTGGAACTGGAGTTACAGATGATTGTGAACTGGACTTGAACCTGGGTCTCCTGGCAAAGCAGCTAGTGCTCTTAACCACTGAGCCATCTCTCCAGCCCCTGGATCTGTTGGTTTGAGATAGGCTGTCTCTGTGTAGAGTAGGCTGGCCCTGACTTTGTCGTGCTCTTCCTGCCTCTACATCCCAAGTGCAGAGGTTTCCAGTGTGTGCCACCACACTCAGCTTACACTTTGTAATTCAAGAGTAATTTAGTAGCCGGGCGTGGTAGCACATGCCTTTAATCCCAGTACTCTGGAGGCAGAGGCAGGCCTGTTCTACAAAGTGAGTTCCAGGACAGCCAGAGCTACACAGAGAAACCCTGTCTCGAAAAAAACCAACCCCCCCCCCAAAAAAAGAGTAACTTAGTTTGGGGCTGGCAAGGTGGCTCGGCAGATAAACCATTTGCCACACAAGACCCTCATACAGTCTGAGTTCAGTCTCTGGAATCCATTTAAAAGTGGAAGGAGAGGGTCACGTCCAGAGTGGCCCTGACTGCCACATAAGCTATGGTGTGTGTGTGTGCTGGCCTCCTCCCTCCCATATAAGATACAATAACAAATGTGTGTGTGTTGGCGGGGGTCAGGGGGAATCATGGTGCATGTGACCAGAGGCCAGAGATCCCACAGGTACCCTGCAGCATCCGTCTCTACCTTATTCCTTTGAGACTGAGTTTCTCGCTGGCCCTGGAGCTAGCCTGGCGATAATCAAGCCCCCGTGGTCCTGTTTCAACCCCTCATAGCATGGGGGGTTAAGGGAATGTATAGTTTCTTATGTGGGTGCTGGGGATCTGGTCTCCTAGCTCCGGTCCTCGTGCTTACGTGCAAGGGCTCTCTCCTCATGACCCAGCTCTCTGCCTCTTTCTTTTGCTTTCTGATGGCCTTTGGCTCTTGGCTAAATCATCTCCTTTCCTGAAGGAAAAATTTTCCCCTCCAAGTGTTTTAATAGTGTGTTTCTTCCAATCCCTCTAACCAAGATCTCTTGAGAATAAAGCATAGAGGGCTTCATCTAGAAATAAAACAAGCACAACCCCTGTGCTGATATACACACCCCTAGTGTGGCTTCTGGTCCCAGCTTCAAGCATGGTTTTAGAGGTTGGCTAGGACTCTGCTCCCTGCCTTTGGACACAAGGTGCACAGGGTAGAGAGAGGAGTATGGCCCAAGATTGGCCTCTCTTGGTCTGCGCAGCAGCACTCTCTGGCTATCTTGGGAAAGTACATGATAGGGTACTCCACTGCAGCACTGGCCACAGGGCTACTGGCTACAGGGCAGTTCTTCTAGTGCAAGCACCTGCTGCTGCTTCGCTGTCACCCTGTCCTCATTAGCCAAGTGGAGTCCCAGGGGTCCTGTCCCAGTTCCCTTTCCTTTCAAGGCAGAGAGAGTAGCTCTGACTGAATGTAAATGCACACCGGGTCTAGGGATCTGACAGCAGGCTCCCTCATCGCACCTGCTAAGACTTAAGTGATTCCTTACCACCCTGATCCCCAAGAGCTCTCCAGCCCCAACACTTTCCGGCTCTTAGAATTGCTTGTTTCCCCGGGCATGGTGGCGCACGCCTTTAATCCCAGCACTTGGGAGGCAGAGACAGGTGGATTTCTGAGTTCGAGGCCAGCCTGGTCTACAAAGTGAGTTCCAGGACAGCCAGGGCTATTCAGAGAAACCCTGTCTCGAAAAACCAAAAAAAAAAAAAAAAAAAAAAAGAATTGCTTGTTTCTCCTTAGCCTTCAAACCCACTGCTACCAAAAGTGGGGCAAACAAGTTCCTCATTAGTGTCTCCTCCTTTTCCCCCTACACCCCCATTCCTATTAGGGCATGTATTCTGGGGGAACACCAGTTCTGGTTGGCGTCGAGACTTACCATGGCTGCAGGAGGTGCTTGGGCTCTGGTGCTGACCCCAGGCAGGGTATGTCTATGCTCATCGGAGGGCAGTCCACTGACCGTGCAGGCATCAGGGACCATAAATGCAGGGCTCCACTGATCTGAAGAAAGATACAGAGACTGAGACAAAGGAGTCAGAAGGCCGTGGTAAGGGCAGAGACGGGGCAGTGGCACAGTTCGGGAACCTTCTCCCCTTAATCTCAAGGCCAGGGCTGGGCCTGAAAGGGCCATTGCCCTATTTCCAAAAAGTACACTGACCTATCTGGATAGAGATGAATCCGAAGGTTGGCCCAGCTTCCTGCTGAGTTCCCTGTAGGGCCCCTGCATCATAGACAACCTCATAGAGGGCAGGGGAACTGGGAGCCTGTGGGGCAGGGGATCCAGGATCTTCAGAGACCCCACTGTCACTACCAGGAGATGTTTCTGAGCAGTATATCATATTGGGATCGATAAAGAGGTTCAGGAAATCGTCAGGTTCACTCTTCTGAAGGCCCTATAGGAGGAGAGGGCACACATGTCTGCAAAGAAGAACTTTGACAGTCTTACCTGACAGTAGTCTTAGATCCTTAATGCTTCAATTTAGGTGCTATTCCTTCTTGGACATAGGAAGAGTAACAATACGCGTCTATTTCGTGGGCTCTATTATGAGAACTCTTTCATTGTGACGACTTAAGGCTTCTAGTCAGAGTTCTCTCAACCTAACTCCCACTTCCATGGAACAGACTGGGCCACAGCCCCTACTCAGCTCCCAGCTTTGCAGCCCCTGTCCTTGTAGCCTGGTCACCGGGACCTTTGACGGGGGACTGTTGAATCCCAGCTCCAGGAAGGATCCCGTCGAGAAGATATCTTCTGGGGGTTCCAGCAACTCAGGGCACCCGAGCTCCATGTTTCTGCATGAGAGGGAAAGTTATAAGGAAGGTGGTGGCTGCCCCACCCCACCCCCGAAGCTATGGGCTCATCTGCATTTTCTCCGTTAGTTACTCCTTTCCTCTGCTCTCATGAGGCAGCCCCTCGGAGGAGAACACACTTCAGGCCTTATATTTTGGGTTCAAAAAAAAAAATAGCCCCACTGGGTATTACCTTTTTTTCTTTAATTGTTGTTTGGAGAACTTTGCTCTGTCAAACCAGCCTAGCCCGCTGAAGCCCCAAACACTACACCTTTTCTTTCCACCAGGATCTGTATCCTGGTCCTGCCCAGTCAAGCCCCGCCCACTACGCTGACCCTGGAGTTTGGGGTAGGAAGGGGCGGAGGAAGGGAGAGGATTGGGTTGCACCTGGCCAGGAACCACTGTCGGGGCTTGCATTTGGGAGTAATATTAAGACGCTGTCTATATGCAAACAGAAATAAAACTATAAGTACCCACACCCTTTCTGTCAGTTTTCCCAGTGCTAGTCGATCTTGCTGAGGGCTTGATGTCTCGACAGCAAAGTGTTGAGATAGTAGTGACTGGTACACAGGACTCCTAGGTGTCTGTTTCGAAGCCACAATCTCATGGTAGAGAAAGAAGCCAAGATTTTGAAGGCATCCTCCATCACAGCTCCGGCCCCCTGCGCCACACGGCATACTTCCACCGGTGAATCCTAATTGGACATTGAAGACTTAGGACCGGGTTTCTAGCCAATGGCTGACTATCTAGAGGCTCACGCCCTCGCGATTAGCAACAATAAACCAGCAGAAAAGAGCCCCAGAAGTAATTTGGCAGGGCTCCGGGTTCCAGCCAGAGGCCCCTAGTTATATTGTAGGGCAGTTGAGCTAAAGCTTCCGTGCTGAGGGTAGGGACCGCACAGAGTTTGTCTAGGTTTGAGTTTGTTTACCTCATGGTTCTGAGGCCCTAAGTTATTACTTAGGCAGACAGTAAATAACCTGTAGCCTGTGAACCAGGCCGCCACTTCCTGGCAGCTGCCGGTGCAATTGGCCTATGTGGATCCAGGAACCACGCTACACATTGCTGCACTTTGGGGACCCTGCTAGCCCATGCGGGGACACACAGGACAGGGAAACTGCCATGCATTAGCCAAACGTTTACTTTTGGTTTGAGATCTTATTGTTTCCTTAAACTATTAGTTTTATGTATAGTTTTGTGTTTTGAAACGGGAGTGAGGTCTCATTTCTCAGGGTGGCCTCCAGAGTAGCGGATACTGTATCAGTGTAGCTTGAAAGCTGTTTCAGAACATTGCGTGGGAGTGCATGCCAGTAATTTTAATGCCCAAGAGGTTTACCAGAAGTGTGTCTGCCTGGGCTACATAAGATCCTGTTTCAATAGCAAAAATTACTGGGTGTGGGTGGCACATGGCTCTAATCCCAGCATTCAAGAGGCAGAGGCAGACAGCTCTGGCCTCAAGGTCTACAAAGTGAGTTCCAGGACAGCCAAGGTTACACAGAGAAACCCTGTCTTGAAAAAAAAAAACAAAACAACAAAACCACAAAGAAAAACCGCAAAAGTACCGTATATCTATTCAGTGATGTGTCCAATAAGTTCTATTTTTTTCTTTCTTTCTTTCTTTCTTTCTTTCTTTCTTTCTTTCTTTCTTTCTTTCTTTCTTTCTTTCTTTCTTTCTTTCTCTTTTTTTTTTCGAGACAGGGTTTCTCTGTATAGCCCTGGCTGTCCTGGAACTCACTCTATAGACCAGGCTGGCCTCGAACTCAGAAATCTGCCTGCCTCTGCCTCCCGAGTCCTGGGATTAAAGGCCTGGGCCACAAGTTTTATTTTTCTTACATCACACTTAAAGCTGCCTTCTTGCCATCAGGAACTATCAGATGGTGGAACAATATTAAAGAAGAGTTGGAGGATCTGATGAAAACGAGGCTTTAATTTTGAGCTGTTTGCTTGTTTTTTGTTGTTGTCGTTGTTGTTGTTTTGTTTTGTTTTTAGGAGGATCTCTGGCTTGTATTCTGGCTTGTTCCTTAGTTTTTGTTTTTGTTTTTTGTTTTTTGTTTTTTGTTTTTAAGGCAGGCAACATATCTCTGTGTGTTCCTAACTTGTCTGTTGTTTGGTTGGTTGAGGCAGGGTCTCACTAGAGTTGTAAGATCATTATAATTTCCTTTCCTTCCTCTTTCTCTTTTCTTTCTTTTAGTGTAAGGGCAGACACTCACAGGGAGTAGAGGGGAGATGGCTCACACGCCACTGATCACCATGGAGGCCAGAGGACAGCTCTCAGATATCAGTCTTCTCTTTTAATCATGTGGGTCCTGGGGATTGTGAAGTTAGGTGGTTTAACCACTGAGCTAACCTGGCATCTATCTTTTTCTATTTGTTTATTTGGTTTTTTTTAAAGACAAGATTTTACGGGGGCTGGTGAGATGGTTCAGCAGTTAAGAGCACTGACTGCTCTTCCGGAGGTCCTGAGTTCAAATCCCAGCAACCACATGGTGGCTCACAACCACCCGTAATGGGATATGAAGACAGCTACAGTGTACTTACATACAATAAGTAAATAAAATATTAAAAAAAAACAAAAGGCAAGATTTTACTCTTGTTACCAAGGCTGGCTTCATTGTGGAAATTCTCCTGCTTCAGTCTCCCAAGAGCTGGAATGTAAGCAGTGAGTTATGACACCTGTTTGAAAAAATTGTTCTCATGAGCGTTGTTCTGTCTTGTGATGTACAAAAAACAGCACTAAGGCTCAAAGAACATGTAGTATTTTGTCAGTTTTAATAAGGAATCAGATGCTAATGACAAAAAAAATAGTGATTCTAAGATTCAGGGTTTGTTTTGCCTTGAGCTAGTGTCTGATGAGTTATGCACTTCAAGAAAAACAGTGAAATGCATTAACATAAGTATGAGTCCCATGTACCTTCCCACCCTGTGCAGAAAGATATGGGAGGTGCATCCAGAATTCAAACATGCTAATTTTCCTTAAGAATATTTGACTAGGGGCTGGTGAGATGGCTCAGTAGGTAAGAGCACCCGACTGCTCTTCCAAAGGTCCGGAGTTCAAATCCCAGCAACCACATGGTGGCTCACAACCATC
>NC_034593.1:80708308-80709367 GCF_900095145.1 Mus pahari
TTTCTTTCTTTCTTTCTTTCTTTCTTTCTTTCTTAAGACAGGGTTTCTCTGTATAGCCTTGGCTTCCTGGAACTCACTTTGTAGACCAGGCTGGCCTCGAACTCAGAAATCTGCCTGCCTCTATCTCCCGAGTGCTGGGATTAAAGGCCTGCGCCACCATGCCCAGCCTGCCCAACTTTCTAATCAATCTATACTTGATGAACTTAAAACTAATTGCTCAGAATGTTTTAACTTCTTCATTATAAAGTAATATGTAAGGTAATAGATATGTTGATTAGCTTGAACTAGACATTTTGTAATGTGTAGATATATACATACCATATATTTCAAAGTGGAGCTGGTGAGATGGCTCAGTAGGTAAGAGCACTGACTGCTCTTCCAAAGGTCCCGAGTTCAAATCCCAGCAACCACATGGTGGATCACAACTACCAGTAATGAGATCTGTTGCCTCTTCTGGTGTGTCTGAAGTCAGCTACAGTGAACTTATGTATAATAAATAAATCTTAAAAAAAAAAAATAAATCTTTGGGCCGGAGAGAGCAGGGACTGAGCAAGCAGAGTTAACCAGAGTGAGCACAGGTTCTAAAATTCAATTCCCAACAACCACATGAAGGCTCACAACCATCTGAGTTCAGCTACAGTATGTTCAGCTACAGTGCTTGCACATATAAAAAAATAAATCATATTTTAAAATAAAATTTGGAGCTAGAAAGACAGCTCAGTGGTTAAGAGAACTGGTTGTTCTTCCAGAATGTGATTACAGGACATGGTAGTACTAAGAGATGTCCTAAGGGATCTCCAGCACTCTAGACATAATCTTGCTTACCTCCATTGTAGAGAGGCAATCCAATTTCCCCATGGTAATCTGGATCTATCAGCCCTCCTAACACTGTTATTCCTTTCTTTTTTTTTTTTTTAAAGATTTATTTATTTATTATATGTAAGTACATTGTAGCTGTCTTCAGACACTCCAGAAAAGGGCATCAGATCTTGTTATGGATGGTTATGAGCCACCATGTGGTTGCTGGGATTTGAACTCTGGACCTTTGGAAGAACAGTC
>NC_034593.1:80709690-80712198 GCF_900095145.1 Mus pahari
TGGGGACAGGAAGCAAAATTTTTCCTAGAGGATCACTAGGAGTGATAGTGAGTGGAACTATATTCCCTTTTCCAACCCTTGATTCCTGGACCTATGGATCCTGGCTATGGGGAATCTGTACCATATGCTTATTCAAAGCATAAACTGCCTTCTGAAGAACTCTGCCCCAGCCCTCCATGCTGTTGCCACCTAATTGGTGCTGTAACTGCATCTTCAAAAGGCCATTCCATCTTTCTATCAGACCAGCTGCTTCAGGGTGATAGGGAACAATTTTAAATAAATCTTTTTAAAAAATTAAAAAAAACATATTTCAAAGGGTCTTGTTATATACCACAGATACAATTCTTATTTAACTTTTAAAATAAAATGTGGAGCTGGAAAGATGGCTCAGTGGTTAAGAGAACTGGTTGCTCTTCCAGAGGACCCTGGTTCAATTCCTACCACCCAAATGGCAGCTCACAACTATCTATAATTCCAGTTTTAGGGAGCCTGATGATTTCTTCTGCGCTCTGCAGACAATGCATGCACATGCTGTAGAGACATCCGTGTATACACATAAAATTAAATTCATTTTTAATATTTTTGTATGCTTAGATATGTCTGTGTGTAAGTGTGTGCAAGTGAGTGTAGGTACCTACCGGCGGCGGAGGCCAAATGTGTTAAATCCTTGAAGCAGGAGTTACAGACTGATTTGATTGCTGAGAATCAAACTTGTATTCTCTGGAAGAACAGCAAACACTCTCAAATGTTTAGCTGGTCTCTTTCCAGTCCCCTATTCAACCTTTAAAAGATTTATCTTAAATTATGTGTACTTTTATGTGTGGGTATGTATACAGGCAGGAGGAAGCCATATTTATTTGGTCCCCATGGAACTAAAGTTATAAGCATTATGAGCTGCCTGACATGTGTTCTGGTCCTGGGCTGAGGGCTACAAACCGCACTGTCTGCTCCTAATTGTTCAGAGCTGGCCTCAAACTCATAAAGATCCTTGAATGCAGCAAATGTTAATTTATTTTGTGTGTGTGTGTGTGTGTGTGTGTGTGGTGCTACTGGACGTCTATTTGGAAGCCAGAGAATAACCTGTGGGAGCTGGCTCTCTCTTTCTACCTCGTGGGGTGGGGGTGGGGATGGCATCTAATTCAATTAGAAACCTCAAGCTTAATGGCAAGCACCTTTAACAGCTGAGCCAGCTCTCACTGGCCCAGTAGGGGATGCTTAAAAGAGCACTGGGTTGTGAGATCAGGAAAGTCCAGGCTGAGAAACAGTGAAGGTCTAAAGAGAAAAATACATTGGTGACCCTGCATGGGGACACATACGCAAGTAACCTCAGCACTTGGGAGGCTGTGGCAGGACTGCCCTGAGTCCAGGACAGATTTGGCTACACAGTGATCACAGGCCACTGTGAACTTTTAAGTGTGAGATCTAAGACAAAAAGAAATAGATAGGCAGTGACCTGGCTACAGCTGCCGTTGACTGCCAGATCTGCCAACAGCAGAGACCAACACTAAGCCCTAGTTTCGGCACCGTTCCTTGAGGTGACCAGCCAGCAACCTGGCAGCAGGTTGACTACATTGGACACTTCCTCCATGGAAAGGACAATGTTTTGTTCTTACTGGAGAAGATACTGGATTTGCCTTTCCTGATTCTGCCAAAACCACCATCTGTGGCTCAGGGCAATCCTGCTTTAGCCTCCCAAGTGCTGAGGTTACATGCCCGTGTTTAGAAATCAAACGAGCCATAGGAGTCTAGGAAAAATCTTTTTTTTTTTTTTTTTTTAAAATTATAAATTAATTTGTAAAAAGGATGGTTTTTATGTCATGCATTCATTCTTCCTAATATATATATATATATATATATATATATATATATTTTTTTTTTTTTTTTTTTTTTTTTTTTTTTTTTTTTTCCTTAGACAGGGTTTCTCTGTGTAGCTTTGACTGTCCTCGAACTCACTCTGTAGACCAGGCTGGCCTCAAGATCCGCCTGCCTCTGCCTCCAGAGTGCTGGGAGTAAAGGTGTGAGCCACCACAACCCTCTCATCCATTGACTTTTCTGTGGAGGCTGGCTAGACAAGCCAGGCAAGGAAATTTGTCCCAAAAAGGGAATGATTACCCTTTGGCCCAGTTAGGCACTAAAAGAGCCTGAGCTGTTAAGTGTCTGGGGCCAAGGCCAGACAGATATCCTGAGAGATGTAGGAAGAAATACTTTGAATAAGGATAGGGAACCGGCCTTGCTCGCAGAGTTCCTAGCTCCCACTTCTATCAAACTCTTTCTGACTGGCGGGCCCCACCGGCCAGCTTGTCCAGGGCAGCGCAGGGGGCTCACCGCCCTCGGGTCTTCCCGCTAGTCCCCTCCCGGTTCTGGCTCCGTCTCAGCTCGCCGCCAGCCTAGCCTTCTCTTGTTTTCAGACTCTAATTGCTCGCAGCGCGCGTCACTCTAGGCTAGGCTCCTCCCACTGAGCGCAGTCATTGGCAGGCTCGTGCGGGTACGCGGAGGCGGCGGGGGGGG
>NC_034593.1:80712218-80737252 GCF_900095145.1 Mus pahari
GGGGGGGAGGGGAGAGGGGTGGGGAGGGGGTGGGAATTCCCGACGCGAGGCCGGAACCGAGCGACAGCCATGGAGTGAGACCCTCGGGAGGTGAGTGAGGCCTCGCTGGTCGCAGGGTCAGAGGCAGCTTCTGAGGCCTCCCAGGCTGGGAGCTGGGGTCTCCGTGTTAACATTCTTCTGCTTCCTGCGACGCTGGCGGCCTCCGACCTGGTCTCCGAGTCTTGCAGACGCCGCCCAGTGCGGGCTAAGCTTGTCCCGAGCCCCTCTTTGGCTGTATGCCGAGACTACCTGTTATTTCCGGGAAATGGCCCTGGGGAGTGGGTAGTTAAAAGAGAGTCAGCCAGCCCCGAAGTTCGCCCTCTTTCAGATCATCGGTGAAGCCATCCCGGACTTCTCTTCAGCTCCAACCTCCCTTTGCTACATGCACTTAGTAGACTGAGGGAGAGTGGTCTGCCTTCCTTAGGGAACCCCAGCTCCAGCTGCAGGTCCTACCTGGAGTCTGCCCCTAATTTCCTGCGGGCTCCAGGTGAAAGAGTAATGTGATATCTATATTGGCCTTCCCGTGCCTCAGTTTCCTCCTTGATGGTTCGCTGAACTTGGGGAGAGAGAAATTCGAAGGAGGAAATGCAATCCTGATGTTGGAGTGGATGAGTCACTTCAGCTGGGAAAGGCCAGAAAGTGGCTAGGCTGAGGGAAGTGCATTCTGCTGACCAGCCTTCCCTTTTCCTTGACCCCTTCTTTCCTCTGTGACCATTCCCACCCATGCTAGTCTCCTCTGTATAGGTCCAAGAGTCACCGAGTTATCACAACCACCATGGGGCCCTGGGGGGAGCCAGAGCTCCTGGTGTGGCGCCCAGAAGCAGTCGCATCGGAGCCCTCGGTGCCAGTGGGGCTGGAGGTGAAGCTGGGGGCCCTGGTGCTGCTGCTGCTGCTGACACTCATCTGCAGCCTGGTACCTGTCTGTGTGCTTCGAAGGTCACGTGCTAACCAGGAAGCTTCAGGTGAGTCGCCTCTGCTCCGGAGGGAAAGCAGGAGTGGTCATGGCTTCTGTTGGGGTAGAGGGACTTTGAAGGGATTCATTTGGTTATAACCCCTTTTGTACTTTACTCTTGTTTAGCCTCGGGCCAGAAAGCCCTGAGCCTCATCAGCTGCTTCGCAGGAGGAGTCTTTTTGGCTACATGTCTCCTGGACCTGCTGCCTGACTACCTGGCTGCCATAGATGAGGCCTTGGAGGCCCTGCATGTGACGGTAAGCACTTCCCTCAACGTGTGACCAAGAGTAGATTGTGGAATAGCTAATAGAAAACAGAGCTATGACCTGGGCGGTGGTGGCACACTGCCTGTGAGTTGGAAGCCAGAAGTTCTAGCCAGGGCTAGACAGGGAAACCCTGTCTGGAAAAACCAAAAAAGAAAAAGACAAACATGGTTATACAGATCTCTTCAGGGGTCACTTTATGGCTGTGGAAGGCCTTAGTATGTGAGCCTGTGAGTTATGGTTTTCAGCCATTTCTGTGCATTCTTTCCCTGATACTGGACCTCTCTATACTCCTCTCTATACTCCTTGAGATAGTGTGAGGAGCCTTATCAGGTGTGTGAGCTACTCTGGATTGCACTTCCCAGGAAGTTAGCAGTGTTCCAAGAATCACATTTCATACATTTATCCGTCTGTCCCTCCTTCCTTCTCTGTCTCCTTCCCTCCTCTTTTTCTCCTTTTCTTTTCTGTGAGACAGGTTCTCACTGTGTAAGCCTGGCACTTGTTTTGTAGACCTGCCTCAAATTTGCAGTGACCTTCTTGCCTCTACCTCCCCAGTGCTGAATTAAAGGTTTGTGCTACCTCACCCCACATTCCCTTTCTTATTTTTCTTTTCTTTTTCTTTTTTATTTTTATTTATTTATTTTTTGTTTTTCGAGACAGTGTTTCTCTGTGTAACCCTGGCTGTCCTGGAACTCTGGCCTCGAACTCAGAAATCAGCCTGCCTCTGCCTCCTGAGTGCTGGGATTAAAGGCATGTGCTACCACTGCCCGCCCTCCTTGTTTTTCTTATTTGCACATATTACACATAGTAGTGGGCTTTATTATTACATTTTCATACACACATAAAGTATCCTAACTATATTCACTCCTATTAGATTTCTTGCTCCCCTCCCACTGATCATCCTTTTCTGAGCTCTCTTTTGAGTGTGAGTGTAAGTGTGTGTGTGTGTGTGTGTGTGTGTGAGTGTGTAAGACGAGTGCTTGACTCCAATGAGTTTAAATAGGGTCACTTGCATGCACACGAGCGAGGGCGCTTTTTTCCAGTAGGGTCTAGCTATGTATTGTAGACTACTCTAAGCTCTTGGTTCTCCCTCTTCAATTTCCTGGGTTACAGGGGATCACCAGCGAGCTGGAGACAGATCTCTGCAGATCTGGGAGCGCAGGAAGCAATTTCCCTGGGCCAGATGTTCTCAAGAAAGTGGGCTATGGGGTCCAAGGCAAGGCAATGTGTTACACAGTTGGAAGTAGCGCAGTCCCAGCACTTGCAAGGCTGAGGCAGGATGATCAGGAGGAGTTTGAGGCCAGCTTGGACTATGTAGTATTCCTCTTGGCTAGTCTGGGCTTCACTGTGAGACTGTCTCAACCCCTGCCTGCCTCCCAAAGGGCAACATTCCGAAGAACTCAGCCTAGGAAAACCTGAGACGGGTGTTCAGCAAAGTCATCTTTTCTCCCCTGTGACTGAGGAAGTAGAAATGGGTAGCCACCTCTGTCTTCATATGACTGTGAACGTCCCTGTGGCATATAGCTTTGTATGTGAACATTTGTGGCAGGCCCAGATGTAATCCTTTGTATGCTTACACGTAACAATACTGTGTGCTTGTACATCCATGATTCAGCCTGGGGGAGTTTTGACCCTAAGGAAGCACTGACTGGGTAATGTGTGGAGACATTCTTGGTGGTCACAGCTTAGTGCTGGTACTGGTGATACTGTGTGTGTGACTCACATCTGATGGGTAGAAGCCAGAGACGCTGCTTACTTACAGTATGTATGACAGTGATGGCAGAGATATTTACCCCCAAATATTATTAGTGACAAAGTTGGTCTGCATGTAATACTTTGTGATACCATTATCTGTTCCATTAAGTGTTGTTCTGGGGTTGTGTCGTCAACAGTCTTCATCACAGTGTGACCACAGGGAGCTTGTCTGTGTGGGACTTCAAATGTGTATAATAGGGCCTCTACCAGGCTTTGCATCGGATTTCTTCCCCTTGTCTTGTTTCCTGAACTCTTGTTGCCACCTCTGTTCACAGCTTCAGTTCCCCTTGCAAGAGTTCATCTTGGCCATGGGTTTCTTCCTGGTCCTGGTGATGGAGCAGATCACACTGGCTTACAAGGAGCAGTCCAGTCCACCCCATCCGGAAGAGACAAGGGCTCTACTGGGCACAGTGAATGGTGGGCCCCAACATTGGCATGATGGACCAGGAATTCCCCAGGCCGGTGGAACTCCAGCAGCTCCCTCAGCCCTCCGTGCCTGTGTACTGGTCTTCTCCTTAGCCTTGCACTCAGTATTTGAGGGCCTGGCTGTAGGGTTGCAGCGAGACAGGGCTCGGGCAATGGAGCTGTGCCTAGCTTTGCTGCTCCACAAGGGTATTCTGGCAGTCAGCCTGTCCCTGCGGCTGTTACAGAGCCACCTACGTGTGCAGGTGGTGGCTGGCTGTGGGATCCTCTTCTCATGTATGACACCTCTGGGCATTGGGTTGGGTGCAGCTCTGGCAGAGTCAGCTGGGCCTCTGCACCAGCTGGCCCAATCTGTTCTAGAGGGCATGGCAGCTGGCACCTTCCTCTATATCACCTTCCTGGAAATCCTACCCCAGGAACTGGCCACTTCTGAGCAGAGGATCCTCAAGGTCATTCTGCTTCTAGCAGGCTTTGCCCTGCTCACTGGCCTTCTCTTTGTCCAAATCTAAGGTGCTTCAAGACAAAAGGCAGGGGAGGTTGGTTATCAGCTGCCCCTGTCTTCCCTACCTACACTTCTCAATTTGTGGGAAATAGAAAGGAATGGAGAACGGAAATAGTGAGGACCAAAGAGTTCTCAGAGAGAGGGATGGGACATTTGGACTATGAATAATGAGATGGAAGTGGGCAGAAAAGAGGCTAGCCCCAGACCCAAAGAATATGAGATAGCCAAGTTACTACAGACATGATCAGGGGCATTAGAAGGAGGACAGTCAGAGGCCAGGCAGTACATCTCAGAGACAAACTGACAGAAGAACTGAGTTAGGCATCCAGCTGCTTTGGGATAAAGATACAGAGGCTCTAAGTCAAAGCCAGTATTCTGTTGGTTCTAGCCCGTCTTGCCACTCTGCTGGTTGAAATGGTCCCTCCTCCTTTCTTCCCTCCTACTCTTATATTTCTCTCTTGTCTTCCACCAAGGGACTAGTGCCAAATGGTGTTTCTGCCAGTTTTCGTAATTTATCTGGCCTCTCCTGTCCTCACCATTTTGGGTTTCTCTGTGTAGCCTTGGCTGTCCTGGAACTGACTCTGTAGACCAGGCTGAGCTTGAGTTTACAGAGCTCCACCTGCCTCTGCCTCCCTAATGGGACTAAAGGGGTGCCATGCCACCTTAGTTAAAGTGCCAAATACCCACCCACTCACCCTTTAGGTTTTTTGTTTGCTTTTTTTTTTTTTTTTTTTCTTGACAGGGTTTCTCTGTATAATCCTGGTTGTCCTGGTCTCAAACTCAGAGCTCTGCCTGCCTCTGCCTCCTGAGCACTGGGATTAAAGGTGTGCAGCACCATGCGTTGCTCACCTGCCCCCTTTCTGAAAGCACAGTGATGAGGTGCTGGAGCCTGCCCAGCACCTCAGTGGGGACCCATTTGCTCTTTTATTTAGGCCCCACCATTTGAGGTGGGTCAGAAATGTTTGCTGACCTGGTCTGGAGTGAGAGAAAAGTACTGACACCAGACACTACAGAAAGTGGACATGGTGGTCCATGCCTAGATAAAAACAATAACCTGCCAAAACTTTATATCTGAGGAGTCCGGTGGGGGGAGACAGACTCCCTCCCCCAGGATTATTTTTGGGGAGGGAGGACTGTGTATAAGTCTGTACTCTGTAGAATCTATTTTACTAACTGACTTGTTTTGGGATATGATACCCAAATAAAAGATGTTTCTATACACCTCTATGGTATTTGATTCTCTGTATGTGTATCTCTCTGTGTGTGTGTGTGTGTGTGTGTGTGTGTGTGTGTGTATGTTTTGTGGCCAGTTGGAGAGGATATGAATCTCAGGTGCGTACAGTTTATTTAGGATCCTTGTTTTCACTCACCCCACTTCTCACCTTTCCTGAGGATGACCAAATTTCTCTTTTGTCTCTTCCTTCTTCCTTTCTGTCTCCACCCCTTCCCATTCTCGTCTTTTCTTCGTCTTCCTTGGGGAATCCCTCTCCCTTTCCCGTTAGTAGGCTCGGGACTGTCGTAGAACTACCTTTCCCGGCCTGCTCTGCGTCGGGAGTAGGTGAGGGGTGGTGTGCGTGCCTGCCTCCCGGGGTCACACGACTGCTGGGAAGTGATGTCCGCTTCCTGCCCTCGCTGCGTGGCTGAGGGCGTAGAGGAAGCCCGTAAACAAACTACAAGTCCCAGAAGGCAGTGCGTCCGGAGTCAGGACTAGGCTGGGGCCAAGCCGCCGGGCTCGCGGAGGCGGCGGCGGCTGCTGCTAAGGCTGAAGGAGCCGGGCCGGGCCCGCGGCGGAGGCCGTGGCTGGAACTGGGAAGGTGGCGGGGACGGACGCGGGGGTAAGATGGCGACGTCAGGGGCGAACGGGCCGGGTTCCGCCACAGCCTCAGCGTCCAATCCACGCAAGTTTAGTGAGAAGATCGCGCTGCAGAAGCAGCGTCAGGCCGAGGAGACGGCGGCCTTCGAGGAGGTGATGATGGACATCGGCTCCACACGGGTAAGGGGTCATGCCTGGGAGCCAGATCACTGAGGAGCGGGTCGCGGAGCGGAGAGGCGGGGCGGGGGCGGGAGCCGCAGGGCAGGAGGCGGAACACTGCTGGGACAGCGGGCGCCGCCGTCTGGGTGGCGTGGGGTGAGGGCCCAGGGTCAGTTAGATGAATTTTGCCGGGAAGAGGTGAACACACTTGAGAGGTTGTGGGAGTAGTAAAGACTGGGTTGGAGTTATTTACATATAAAACAGGGGTCACAGGAGGAGATGGGCCGCTGAAGTCCATCGGCAGGGGGAATGGCCCTTGTCTATCTATCCCTAGCCGAGTCCTTTCAGGTATTCCACTGAAACATCCTCAATTTTGGGTTATGTGTTGGGAGTATAGTTTGCTTGTCCCTATTCTGACCCTTTCTGAGTCTGTGATCACCAGACTAGTGCCTGTGCTCTTATGGGACACTAGGTTCCAAGGGGAAAGGGCCCCTCGAGTGGTTTGATCGGGCTGTGCTGGGTATATTGGGACAGGAAGTCCCCTCCTGTGTCCCGTCCCTTTGCTTCCTTTTTCAAATATTTCGTGTGGTTTCCTGACTTGAGTCAAGGTGAAGACCATTGCTCACAGTATGGGTCTTGGCGTATGGCTCTGGGCGCCTGTGAGGAAAAGTAGAGCTTTGAATCACCGAATTGGGTTAAAGGATCACCCTGTCCTTTGACTGAGGATGTGCTGAACTTTCTAGGCAGGTGGTGCTCCCTGTGGGTCAGTGTCTGGAATGCTTTCTAGAGTCCTGTATGTGTGGGAAATACTCATTCCTAGGAGATGTCACAAAGAATTTTCGGGCCTCCGACAAGTTGTTTTTGGAAGCACACCCCTGACCCCTGCCTTGGTTTCTTGCTTCCCAGGTCAGGTTGTGAGGGAATTAGGGTGAACATTCAAGAGTTTGCAGGTAAGCAGCCCCAACTTAGGGACACAATTATTTTTAAAACAGCAGGTGAGGGATATTGCAGTATCTTTCATAATAAAGAGCTTGAAGGAAACTAAGGGGAGATGATGGAGCATAAGTACCATATTTCAAAGCTCTTTAGTTCTATATATGACTGACTGACTGTATTTATGTGTGTATCTCCTTCTACTCTTTGAGTCCTGTGTGTGTTTGCCCTTTGATTTTCTAGAGACCACATGCTCTAGTTTATGAGCGTTCAAGATAGATAAATAGAGATGCAAATCTGGGGTGTGTGTGTGTGTGTGTGTGTTTATAACCTACTCTTAACCACCATGAGGATTATGAACTATTGACTGCTCCCTTTAAGAGCTTTTGATTATGGTAGGGGTAGAGTTAAGAAGATAGGAGAGAGGTTTATTTCCAGCGGAGAGCTTGAGGCTCTGGGCTCTGGACCAGAGCTAGTATGTGCAAGTGAGGAACGAAAGGCTGAGGTGTCTGTCTTTGTGGTGCCTTAGTAGCGCTTTCCTACCTAGTTTTCTTTTGCTGGTTAACTTCTCTGCGGCATGGCAAAATGTGGTGACCATACATGGCCAGCGCCTAGAGAGAAGGATCTTGAGGTTGGCGTGAAAGGCTTGCATTGCTACCTGGCTAACTGGGAGGGTGTGCTAGAGGCAGAGACAGCCAGGGTGGCATAGACCACTGAGGACTTGGAGTCTATTCATTAAGCCCAGAGATCAGCATCACCGCCCACTGGCATCACCGAGCTGGTGTGGAGTAGAAGACTGGCTCTGGTCAGTTCTGGGCGTCAGAGTTTACCCTTCCTTGAGCACTCTCTTCCTTCCCCGTGCCCTTATCCCAGCTCTGTTTGGCTGCGAACAGTGTCTGAGCCTTGGCAGTAGTGACGTATGTTTCATACAGAGGTCCGTGTGACAGAGAGAGGCTAACACTATGGCCAACTGAGAGTTCTTTTCTCACTTCCTTAGCAGACATCTCTACGAACTGGCAGGAGATGGCCCTGCCCAAAGTTGGAATAGGCTACTGTGTCCTTTCCCTCCTCTACCAATTCAGTCTTCTTAGCATCCAGTAGAAGAATACTTGGATTGGCTACCTTTCTTTTAGCAGAATCGTCATCATCACTTTTGGGGTTTTATAGTTTGGGATGTGCGGACTCTCTCTGTGCAACCTTGTTCTAAAGCTGGGGGAGAAGCAGGTGATCTTATGATCTTCAGAGTGTAAAGGAAAGAAACTGGCAATAAGGAAACTTTGTCATCGACTCCTGTTTTCTCGTCTTCTGAATAATCTTGGACAGGTCTGGAAGTGAAGGCAGAAAGTGCCTACTAGGCCACCCTCTATCTGTGACTTGCCTCCGTGGGGATTCCGGAGAGACAGGCCTTGGCCATCTGGGCTTTTCAGGCAGTAGGAGCTCATTGATTAGGAAGCTGCAGAGGGGCTGGAGCGGGTTGTTTGTACCAGGTCTTGCTTTTCCCCATCACTGCCTTTGTACTGGCAGGTATCTTAGAAAACAGCAGTGCATTCCGGTAGCAGAGATGGCCAAAGGGAACAGTACTTACAGCCTTCCTTGACATACCCATTTCTCTCTTTTATCTCAGTTACAGGCCCAAAAACTGCGACTGGCTTATACAAGGAGCTCCCACTATGGTGGTTCTCTACCCAATGTTAACCAGATTGGCTGTGGCCTGGCTGAGTTCCAGGTGAGTGGACACCAGCCAAGGAGGAGTGTAGGCTCTCAGGCTGCTTCCCCTGCTGATTCACCTGTCCTTTTGGCAGAGCCCCCTTCACTCACCTTTGGATTCATCTCGGAGCACTCGGCACCATGGGTTGGTGGAACGGGTACAACGAGATGCCCGCAGAATGGTGTCCCCACTCCGCCGATACCCCCGCCACATATCCTTCAAGAGTGATTTAAGGGCAAAGGAATGATAGGAAGGGGCTCTTTGGAGACTCACGGAGGGAAGGCGCTTTCTCCTTTATATGCTCGCATTCATCTTTCTCCAGTTCTTTTACCCAGTCGTGAAAAGTGACTACAACCCATGTGTCAGCACAGACTCTTGTGATGGGCACCTGGTGTTTCTGTGGCTGTGCCCTCCTCAGTGCTGGTTCTGGCTGGCCTTACTTTTGCTCACTTGATTGTAAAGCAGGGCTCCCTGTCTCAAGGAGATTGAGTCCCTTCTCATTCTGTCGTGAACTTTTATTCCTAGAGACTCCACCATGTTTGTCTCCCTAACCCTACTCAGCCGTTTGCTTAGGTGGTTCTACCTCTACTATGCTTGGCCTGATTTTTTTCCCCTATTTATTTGTTTGTTTGCTTGCTTGCTTGTTTGTTTGTTTGCTTATTTACTTGACTTTCTGAGCATCTCTCTGTGTAGTCCTGGTTGTCCTGGAGCTTGTCCAGGCTGGCCTATGTAGACTTTGTAGATATCCTCCTCCTCTGCTTCCTGAGTGCTAAGATTAAAGAGTGTGCCAGGCCTGGTTTTCTTTTTTGCTTGTTTGGTTGGTTGGTTTTGTTTTGAGATGGTTTAATTCTGCAGTCTGGGATTTTCTGAAACTTGACAGAAAAATGAGGTAGGGTACAAACTTTTGGTGACGTCCTTGGCACAGCCTCCTAAGTACTGGGATCACAAGTGTAGACCACTGTGTCTGCATTTATTCCGTTATATTGTTTGCTTATTTTTGTGGTCCAGGGCCTAACAAATTAGGTGGCCTTCATTGAGATGTAACCCTGGTTTCTTGTCCTTCTTTTTTCCTTCTGTTCTTGTGTTTTTATGGTGTGTGTGTGTGTGTGTGTGTGTGTGTGTGTGTGTGTGTAGACACAGCATCTCACTATGTTGGGATTACAGCAATGAGCCACTATGTGACTTACTTATATTGCCACATGATGTCTCTCTTATTCTGTCATCTGTTCTCTCTACTTTTTTCCTTAACTATAGCTATCTACATTGACAGTTCTCCCTATAGCCCTGCCTACTTATCTCCGCCCCCAGAGTCTGGCTGGCGAAGGTGAGTCCAGAGCAGGTAGAATTTCTCACCTATTCAGTCTCTGACATGTTCTAGAGGGGCTGAGGTGGGCTAGGTACTAGGCTAAGCTATCAAAGCTACCTCCTCTTGTAAGGGCCAAGCTGGGAGGGCGGGGCAGCAGGGTAGGTGGTCAGAGTCCAGTCTTGGCCATGTTGACATGAGTGGCCAAGCCTCCTAATCCAGCTAGCAGAACCAATGAAATTGTAGCCAAGCTGGGGTGTGTGTAGGGGGCAGGGAGAGGAGAGTGGCAGGGTGGCAGGTGAAAATGGCTCCTTTTTCACAGTAGTGGATGCCAGGTGTAATGCTGTAACCCTGTCAGGTCTTTGAACCCCTCCTTTCTCCATTTCGGCTCCAATATTTGTATCCAGAAAACTTGCTAGGCTTCAGCATTTCCATTCAGCTTGTCTTGGCAGAGAGGAGTTTCTGTATCCAGATCTCTTAGATTGAGCAGGGGTGGGAGGCTTATGGATCAAGGACATCAGAAGACCAGAAAGAGGCACGATACTGGGTACCAAGGCCTTTCCATATCCAACCTGGCTGCCATATGTTTTCCCACCCCCATGCCTTTCTCATCCATTGCCAGCGCCTTCTTCCTCCTCATAACTTCTCTATCCTAGGATGATGCCCTGGGGCAACCTCCCAGCTGAGAAGGGGCAGTTGTTTAGACTGCCATCTGCACTTAACAGGTGATGGCCCTTGACTTCCTTGTCCACATCTCTTCCCTGTACTGTGTGGGGCCCTACTCTGCTTTATCCCCTTTTCTAGACCAGTTTGAATATCCCACTGCCGGGCAGTGTTTTGGTATCTGGAAGACTATTATTGCTACTCATTTCTGCTCCTCCAACAGGACAAGCTCTGACTCTGCTCTTCACACAAGTGTGATGAACCCTAACCCGCAAGACACTTATCCAGGCCCCACACCTCCCAGTGTCCTGCCCAGCCGCCGAGGAGGTAGGTGGCCCCAGGGAGTAACTGTGGAGCTTTTTACTGAAGCAGACAAATAAGTAGGCACTGCAGCCACCCCTGTTGTATCCCATACAGGTTTTCTGGATGGTGAGATGGATGCTAAAGGTATGTGTTCCTTTCCAGCTGTGGGTCAACAAATGCCAAATGTCTGGGACTTTGTATGGGGTCAGGGGACAGTCTTTCCTCTTGGCTGCCTCTGCATCTTGTCCTACCTTTCTGGGTGCTTCTCCAGCTTTGCCCTCACCGTCTTTCTCTTTCAAGTTCCTGCTATTGAGGAGACCATGGTAGATGACAAGCATCTGCTGAAACCTTGGGATGCTAAGAAGGTAGGTACCGGCTGCCGGAGGTACCTCCCTCTGTCTCTCTGCTCTCCTCCTTCCCTGAGACAGCCCTCCAGGGCTCCCACTGAGATCTGTCCTCGTTTCTAACCCCCTTCCTTCTCTTCTCAGTTGTCCTCATCTTCCTCTCGACCTCGATCCTGTGAAGTCCCTGGAATCAAGTAAGCAGCACTAAAGCTGGAATGAGATGGAGGGGAGGAAGGAAGCCGATAGATACCAAAGACTGATTGCTGCTCTCTGACCACTTTTTCTCTACCTGTCTCTCTCCTTCTGTCCTCCCTAGCATCTTTCCATCTCCTGACCAGCCTGCTAATGTGCCTGTCCTCCCACCTGCCATGAACACAGGAGGCTCCCTACCTGACCTCACCAACCTACACTTCCCTCCTCCACTGCCCACACCCCTGGACCCTGAGGAGACAGTCTATCCCAGCCTGAGTGGGGGCAACAGTACCACCAATTTGACCCATACTATGACCCATTTGGGCATCAGTGGAGGTCTGGGCTTGGGCCCCAGCTATGATGTACCAGGTGAGTGGCTACCTTGTCCTGGTCATGTGACCACAAGTTATTGAGTGGCTAGAATGTTGCAGGGGACAGAGGCTTGATCCCGTGACTGCCCACGGACCCTGCACCTCATATCTCATTGTAATTCTCACCAAGCAAGAATGGGTAGGTGTGGCTTTTCCTAGAAAAAAAGATGGACAGTAACCCCCAAATGAGTAGTGCCAATTTCATGGTCAGGGAAAGAGTAGGGAGGACCTTTGTTGCCATAGTCTGGTCACTGCTACCCATTCTGGTCGGAAAGGGGTTTGAGTTCCCATTGGTAATATTGGCATCTCTGGTTTTTTGTCTGTGTCTGCAGGACTTCACTCACCTCTTAGCCACCCATCCCTGCAGTCCTCCCTAAGCAATCCCAACCTCCAGGCTTCCCTAAGCAGTCCTCAACCCCAGCTCCAGGGCTCCCATAGTCACCCATCACTGCCTGCCTCCTCCTTGGCCCACCATGCACTGCCCACCACCTCCCTGGGCCACCCGTCACTTAGTGCCCCAGCCCTTTCCTCCTCCTCTTCCTCTTCGTCCACTTCATCTCCTGTCCTGAGTGCTCCCCCTTACCCAGCTTCTACTCCTGGGGCCTCTCCCCGCCACCGTCGTGTGCCCCTCAGCCCCCTGAGCTTGCCCGCGGGCCCAGCCGACGCCAGAAGGTCCCAACAGCAGCTGCCCAAACAGTTTTCGCCAACAATGTCACCCACCTTGTCTTCCATCACTCAGGTATGCGTGGCTACCTTCCCTACATATGTTTCCCTTCTCCTTCCCGTGCCTGCCCCTGTCTCATCCATCCCCTTCCATTCCTCTGTCCTGTCCCAACCCATCTTGTATCTATCTTTCTCTTCTTTGCTTAAGAGTACAAGCTCTGCATTAAACCTTTTGGTTTCACACCATAGTTCTGCCTCTTGATACTTGGCTTTGTTCACATTATTGAACTTCTCTGAGCCTCAGCAGTTTCATGGTTTTGTGAGCATCAGATGCAGTAACATGCACTGAGTATTATTCAGCATCGGGCATAGCACAGGCGCCAGTGTAGCTTATCCATTGGCCTTTCTTTGTTCTTATCCTTCCTTTGCCAGTTCCGCTCATCCCCCATCACTTCTGTTCTGGCTCATCCCTCTCCTATTTCCCCTTCTTCAGTAAAACTCATAGAGCCTGAGAGTCTCAGACCACAGAGCTCAGTCCTTTCTCTCTGTATAAATGAAAAACTTGGTGCCTGAACTGAAAGTAATTTCCCAACGTTTACACAAATGGTGGAGATGGTGTCTCGTGTAGTTCATCTGGCCTTGAACTCAGGATATAGTTGAGGCTGACCTGGAACATCTGATCCTTGCTGCATCTACCTCCTAAGAGCTTGGATTAAAAGCATAAGCTACCAGGCCTAGCTTTCTTTTCATTTTTCTTTTCAGACTTGCCTCTGTGCTAAAGTTTTCAAATCTTTCTCCTGTTCTTCCTTCACCTTACTCCTTTCCTCCTCTCTGCCGTCCTTTGCCCTACTCCATGGCTGTTTCCTGGATGTATGTTCTGTGTTCCATCTGTACCCTCTCCTGTAGGGAAGACATGCCAGGGAAGGCACTTTGCCCTCCACATCTCCTCTACTTCTTCCTCTCCTTCCCTCTGGTCTGTGAAGCCCCTTCAGGGCCTCAGAACAGCAGTGATCATCCACACTGTGGCATTAACAGTCAGTCTCTCGTGAGCTGTCACAAGTAACCAGTTACTGATAGTCAGGTACCAGGGTTTAGGAACAGTCACTTATGGAATGGGTTTAAGAGTTAACCTTGCCCGGGTTAGCCTCACTGAGCACCTACATTTTGATAGGCATTTTGTGTAATTTCCACCAACCCCAGAGATGTGCATGGAAGCCTAGAGTGGTGTTGGTTTTGGGAGAGAGTGGGGAGACAAGCAGAGACAGTGCTCTTACCTCCAGAATGCTGAGGTTACAGGTGTCGCACCAGTACACATGGCTTGGAGCATTGTTATGTTTGTATTGAGGACAGGTGCAGCTTACAAGGTGGGGAACTCTAAGAGTTCTTTTGGGGGATCACACTAAAGAATAAATTTTCTCCCTTTTCAGGGCGTCCCCTTGGATACCAGTAAACTGCCTACTGACCAGCGATTGCCCCCATACCCATATAGCCCCCCAAGTCTAGTTATACCCACCCATCCACCCACCCCAAAGTCTCTACAGCAATTGCCCTCTCAGGCCTGCTTAGTGCAGCCCTCAGGTGGACAGCCTCCAGGCAGGCAGCCACATTATGGGGCACTGTACCCACCTGGGTCCAGTGGACATGGGCAACAGCCTTACCACCGCCCAATAAATGACTTCAGCGTGGGGAATGTGAGTATGCAAACTCATAGCTCTGAAATGGGGGCTGGGGGATGGGCTGAGGGTGGGTCAGGTACTTGAGTGGTCACTGGTACGCTGAATTGGGAGATATGGGTAGACCTCCTTTTCCCCTAGGTAACATAGCACTGCCAGCTTGGGGCTCCTGTCTTCCTGTGTTTGACCCCTACTCCTGCCCTTCTGTTTCTGCTCAGCTTGCTCTTTGATGACTCCTGCCTTGACCCGTTCTCTTCCTGGCATGCACATGCTCTGGCCCAGCAGGTACGGTGCCCACACTTTCTTCGGGCCCCGTGCTCGCTTCTGTTGGCTCTGCTTGCTATCACTTCCCTCTGTCTTTGCCTCTCTTCCTGGGTGGATGGGGCTTGCTAGGCAAAGGGGACAAACAGCAGAGCTAGGCAGGACACCCTGCTCTGAAGCCCACTTCCTTAAGGTCTGTCTATGTGTCTCTAGCTGGAGCAATTCAACATGCAGAGCCCATCAACCAGCCTGGTGCTGGATCCCCCTGCCTTTTCTGAAGGTCCTGGATTTTTAGGGAGTGAGGGATCAATGAGTGGCCCCCAGGACCCTCACGTCCTCAACCACCAGAACTTGACCCACTGTTCCCGCCATGGCTCAGGACCTAATATCATACTCACAGGTAAGGGAGTGTGGATGCTGGTGGAGACTGGCAGGAGGAGTTGACTGCCTCACTGCTGTGATAGGAGCTTGAAGGGTCTGGAGGTGTGGCCTGGGATTCTTACCCACCTCTTGTACACACAGGAGACTCTTCCCCAGGTTTCTCTAAGGAGATTGCAGCAGCCCTGGCTGGAGTGCCTGGCTTTGAGGTGTCAGCATCTGGGTTGGAGCTGGGCCTGGGGCTGGAAGATGAGCTGCGCATGGAGCCACTGGGCCTGGAAGGACTAACCATGCTGAGTGACCCCTGTGCCCTGCTGCCCGACCCTGCTGTCGAGGACTCATTCCGTAGTGATCGGCTACAGTGAGGGGACCTTACTGCCGTCCTTCTTCACGGCCCTGTCCCATGTCCCATCAGTCTTTTCATCCCTTCCCCCTGGCCAGGAGAGACTACTCTCCGTCCCCAGATCCTTTTTCTAATATGAATGAAGGATCCTAAAACTGAGGAAAGGAAAGGGGCTTGGTCAGGTGGCCCCTGAGTGTTGTACTCGGGTGGGCTTGGGGGAGTTCATGGGAGGGCCTAAAAGCACTTGTAACTTTGAAAACCGTCTGTCTGGAGGTCAGAGCCTGTTGGAAATTAAGGTGTAGAGGGGAATCTTGGAGAGAGGGCTTGTTCAGAAGGGGTGGGCATTACCAGCCCCTATCTATTTCTCTTCCCCTTGTAATGGAAGAGAGAGCCAGAATGGATATTATTTTTTATTAAATATATTATATGTTAATAAAAAATCCTATTAAACCTTTTGTGTGCTTGGCTGTTTGGTACCTGGCTGGGGACCTAAGGAGGCTTGGTGCCATAGGTCCTTTTTGTGTTGCATTTTTGTTGTTTTTTGAGGCAGGATTTCTCTTAGATAGTTCAGACTACCTAGAAGTCATACGAGCCCGCTGGCACCGTGGCTTCCTTAGTGCTAGGGCTACAGGTGTGCGTTAATCCTCTCAACTTTAGTGCTTGTGCAGGAGCGCCATCCTCAGATTTAGGCCCCAAACTGGATATAACCTAGAGCCAATACAGACTTGACCTCATGTGCCCTTGTGTCTGTTTAAGGCCCTGCCCGCTGCAGCATGGGGATGGGGCACCCTGACTGGCCTGACAGGTTACTCTTCTGAAGCCTGGGGTAAGGAGAGGCTGTTGTCCCAGGTCACGGTTGTTTCTGATAGAAAAAAACCTCACCTCTCCTGGAGGTGGCTATTCCCAGTGTCAATGCTTCTAGAGAAGCAGATCTAGCAGGCTTACTTGGTGGTTTATGTTTGGCGGGGCCTAAGCAATCTCATGTTCTGAGGACTGTATGTGGATTCACCCATTCCACTGCTCCATTTGGGTTTCACGTAATAGATCCTTGGGAGACAACCATGTTCCACGAAGGCTTGTTAGACTTCACCCAGCATGGTGAAAGGAGTGCTACACCTCCACTATTCGGCTTCACGCCTTTCTTCCTCTTTTTCAATGTTCTTGTCATTTCTTGAAAGAAGAACTGAGAGTTTCTGGCTCTGGCCAGTGGGTTCTAAACGTGGAAGTGGGGAGTCACCTGGGTTTCCCAGGTCTAGATCTTCAGGGCCTTCGCTGTGGCACAGTGGCCACATCTGACGGTAGGGCAGGACAGGAGCACCGGTTCTGACTTCGGGGCCATCTGGGGTCAGTGTCTTGCTTTTTCCGCCCGGTGGAAGGAATCTGCTTGGTTGCAGGGGGCCCTCCCAGCCACCAGGGGTCGCACTGCAGGCGGTAGGGTGTTGGGCCGGCGCTAGCCAGGGTCACGGCCGCGGGCCCGGGTGTGTGTGGGGGGGCGGAATAGCGGAGGCGCCCGCGGCTTCGGGGGGGGGGGCGGGTATGAGTGGAGAAAGCAGGGCGCGCTGAAGAGCTTGGGGTCCCCAGCACCGTGGGAGCCGGGAGGACCGCGCGGCTGGAACTAGCGGTGTGGTGTGGCAGCAGTCCCCGCGTGGCGCAGCGCGCGGGGACGCTGGGACCGCCCAGATCTTCTTCCACTGTGCCCGGCGCCCTCGGCTGCTGCTTCTTCCTTCAGCCCGGGCGCGAGCGGCTCCTAAGTCGAGTGCGCCATGTCCGGAGCTGGATAGCAGCCCGGCCGCCCGCCGGCCCGCCAGCCCGCCCTCAGAGCCACCCGCCAGCGGGCCGGCTGGGGAGTCCCAGGGCAGGCAGGTAGGGGCCGGACCGGGCGGGGCGGCGGGCGGGTTAGGGCGGGCGGAGGGCGGGCGGCTCCTGGGACTGTCCCCAGCTGTTCTACGCTGCGCATCTGGTTCCGCTTCCTCCCTCCCAGGGAAGTGAAAGTGGAGGGGAGGGCGCAACCCAGAGCTAGCTAGCTGTGCTCGACATCCTACAACCTGGAGCTCCCGCGGGCGCTCAAGCCAGAGCACCCCTCCTTCCCGCCTGGGTCACGCGGCTGCTGGCGCTGCTGCCGTCACGTCCTCGGCAGTCCCTGCGCGCGCTTCTCTCGGCCCTCTGGCCTCTTGTTAAGCCACCTCCTCCGCGGCGCGCCCTCTGCCCTAGCCCCGACTTCCCGTCATTCGGCATGTGGGCGTTGGGACCCAAAGTGGCTCCAGTGCCGTTGTTTTCCCCCAAGGGAGAAGGGGCTGCATTCTATAGGACTCTTCCCTGGCTGGATAAGAGAAGGCCTGGATACACAAGTCCTGTTGATCTGGGCCCACCCACTTGCCTATAGAGGGTCTCATCTAACGCTTTTGCCTACTGTCTTGGAGCACAGAACTACTATTGGCCTGCAGTGGATGAGAGAGTGAGCTGTGTCCTGGAGTTAAATCAGGAGGCTGACGCTGACTCCTGGCTTCACCTCTCAGATGTGAAGAAGCTCAAGCTAAATTTAGCTTGAGTTGGGGCATGTGTGTCCAGAGGCCAGGTTGAGAAGACAGTCGGCTTGGCTCTAGTTCTCTGAAGAAGAGCGGGAGGTTAAATAGACTGTGCATCCCGGAGACATTAAAAGCTTCCCTGCCTTGCACAGGACCCTTAGTGGGAGGTCTGCGTTGGTCTGACGCTGTGCTGGCACCTTAAACAGTACTATTCCCCCCCCCCCACAGCGATACCACACACCCATAGGCTGACTTATGCTGAGCTAGCTACAGCTTCCCCTTCGCAGCCATTTCAGGAAGTAACCTCCCTTCCCCTCTGAAGCACTCTCTCAACCTCTAGCCCCTCTGCAAGCCACTCGCCAGGCTTCTTCCCACCTTCAGACCCTGGGGCACCTCAGGACTCTTGGGGCTTTCGCTCCCCAGGGCCAGGCCATGGAGGCAGGTGAGATTAGTTACCAATAGGCTGTTGTGGCCCCGATTCCGTCTGGGGCTGGGTGGCACGGGCACGGAATGACTGGAGCTATCTCCTACACTCCCTTTGTGCCTAACTAGACACCTAAGGATCCTGGAGATGGGGAAGTCCTGGCTGCTTGGCCAAAAAGGATACTTGAAATCTGATGATGAGCAGCTAAATCTTGGGTTTTTGCAAGCCTTCCCCGACATCTGTGAATGAAATGAAAGGATGGGTGCTTTAAGAACATTAGCTGCATCAGAAGGTTTTTGTGGTGTTGCTATCAGAGCAAGAGCAGAGAGACCTTTGACAAAGCAAAAGTTGGTGTGATGTGGTAGCCAGAGTGAATGATGTCACTGCAGACCATTACAGAAAGTACTGTACTCTCTGAGATGTAATTGTAGCGGGCAAGGAGAGGCGGGCCTTTAAAGGAACAGGTGAGCGATATGTCAGTTGTGTGTTAGAGTAGAGTTCGGGTTCTTTGGGAAAAAAGGGCTGATGTCACTAAGAAGGAAGGACCTAGTGGTCTCTAAGGAGTTGTGGTGGGATATGAGAGTCTGGTGATGTCACAGGTGGAAGAGTTCAGGATTGGCTGATCATTTATCCTTTCCTTAGAAGAACTAGGAAGAAGAAAGAAGGTGGGGGTCCACTATGGTTGCCATGGGAACATTAGCCTCTCTTGCTCCATCTCTTCCTCGGTTGACCATTCCAGATGCAGTGAGTGAAGGGGGGGCCATGGCGGAGGAGCGGCCTCCCCGGTTGGTGGATTACTTCGTGGTGGCTGGGCTTGCAGGAAACGGAGCGCCTATACCTGAGAAGACCTGGGGTCCCGAGCCTACCGGGCCCCTGCGCCCTCCCCGGCCAGCTGAACCTATTACAGATGTGGCAGTCGTCGCTAGGGCACTGGGCGAGGAGGTGCCCCAGGGCTATACATGCATTCAGACTTCTGCGGGTGGCCACCCCTTGGAGCTCAGTGCTGGGCTCCTGGGTGGAACTCAACCAGTCATCTGCTACCGCAGGGGGCGTGACAAGCCCCCCCTGGTTGAGCTGGGGTACGTACCCACTAGAGGAAACTGGGAGGGACCTTTGAATGAACTAGAAGAGGTAGGGATATGGGTCAAGAGGAGGAATGTGGGAATGCAGCGGAATAGGCTAGAGGTCAAGAGGACAGGCTCACTGCCTTTGCTGCGGCTTGCTGGCCAGCAGTTTCCTCATCTACAAAATGAGGGTAGTGGCTCCTCTCTGGCTGGCTCAGGATATTAAATGAAGTAACCGGTGTGAGGAACTTTGCAGAGCCTGTTGGTTCTGAGTGCTTATTCTTGAGAGCTATGGAAGGTATGGGTTGAAGGGATGGCTACTGTCTGAAAGGGTCCTAGAGGACAGACCTAAGTAGGAAATGGTAGACTATACTACCCGGGTTTGACAAGGCTGAGAGGACATGGCAGGTTTAGGAGACCAGGTAGGCAGATCCGGCAGGATCCAAGTCTCTTTCCATCCTGACCCCTTGATGTCTCTACCCTCTGTGCCAGGGTGTTATATGAAGGGAAGGAACGACCCAAGCCTGGGTTCCAAGTGCTTGACACGACACCGTATAGCCACTCAGCCAATCTGGCCCCTCCAGGCCCCGGGCACCCCCGCACCTACCTCATGTACCGGCGGGCAGCAGAAGGGGCAGGGCTGCATGCCCTGGGCATCACTGACCTCTGCCTGGTTCTGCCCAGCAAGGGTGAGGGCACTCCTCATACTTACTGCCGGTTACCCCGCAATCTCAACCCTGGCATGGTGAGTGGTACTGAGGTATTGAGAGCTGAAACCTGAAGAACTAGTGTAAGGGTATGGACATGGGGCACAAAGGGTATTTGGGGGTCGAGGCCATTGACACCAGGCCAGATCAGAAGTGACTTGGCGGGAGGACTGGAATTAGGAGCATCTTTGAAGACAAAAGATAACTGAAGGGTGGTAGAGAAAAGATGAATCCAGAAACCATTGTTAGTGACGTGTCTGCTTATCTCTTGTCATTTCTGGGGCAGTGGGGCCCAGCAGTGTACCTGTGCTACAAGGTAGGCCTGGCCAAGGCCAACACACTGGTGTATGAGGCAGGTGAGTGTCTTCTTTTTATGTCCTACCCTTTCACCCTCTGGCAACTTCAGTGACCCTAGAACTTACATCCCTTTGCCACTTAGCCCTTCTTTGGGATACTCTAGTTTCTTTACCTGGAATCAAATGGACCTTTCGCCCTAATATGTACTCTTAACTCGGCTGGGGTATAGAGCTGCTGGGCCGCTACCCGGAGGAAGACAATGAGGCATTTCCGCTGCCTGAGTCAGTTCCAGTCTTCTGCCTACCCATGGGGGCCACTATCGAGTGCTGGCCCGCTCAGACCAAGTATCCAGTGCCTGTCTTCTCCACCTTTGTGCTCACGGGCGCTGCTGGTGATAAGGTGGGTGTGTGGGGTGTGGTAAGGGGTCCACAGAATGCAGAGGGGCCCCTCTGATTATCCCTATATCCCCACCAGGTGTATGGTGCTGCTTTGCAGTTCTATGAAGCGTTCCCGAGGGCCAGGCTGTCAGAGAGGCAGGCACGGGCGTTGGGCCTGCTGAGTGCGGTGGAACGGGGCCGGGCTCTGGTTGGCCGAGCTGTGCGCAGCCGGCGCGCCATAGCTGTGCTGTCCCGCTGGCCTGCCTTCCCAGCTTTCCGAGCCTTCCTCACCTTCCTTTACCGCTACTCCGTCTCAGGCCCCCATCGTCTGCCCTTGGAAGCGTGAGCACGGCTCTTCTGACACTGGGGGGTTATGAAGCACTAGAGAGGATAAGTGGGAGACACTAGAATGGAATTTGGGGCGCTACACTGAGCACCTAGGGGACAGTCACGTAGTACCTGGTTATATAGTTTGTCCATTTAAACTTCTGGCTAGCGGTAAGCAGAGCCGGGAATCTAACCCACATTTGTTAATTGGGTTTCAGATAGACCTGTGTATGTCCAACAGATATATATTTCGTTCGCTCGTTCATTCATTCATTTACTTACTTACTTTTGAGGCAGGGCTCACTCTATAGCCCTGACTGGCTTGGAATTCATTGTGTTGTAGATTTGTGCCTCCATTTCAGGCAAAGGTTTTCTTTTCTAATCACATAAGACATATGTATAAAGCTGGTCCCTGTCAAGAGGTAGGCTTCAGGGAGGAATGAGGATCTTGAGGCTAGAAGAGATAAGACTGTGTGGGGTGACGGGACCGGGGACAGATTGGAGAGTCGACCTCCCCCTTTTCCTCTCTCCCTAGGCACATCTCCCACTTCATTCACAACGTCCCGTTCCCTTCCCCACAGAGACCACGCATCCTAGTGCAGGTGAGAGGTGAGCCTAGGGCTGGGCTGGATGGAAGGAGAGGAGTTGGTGGGGACTAGCTATGAACATCCTGACCTGTGACTCCTCTCCCAGATGTCTCCCTATGACAACCTGCTCCTCTGTCAACCTGTCTCCTCACCCCTGCCCCTCAGGTATGTGCCTCAGTGGCAGGGTCGGGGGAGGCTTCGATGGGATGTAATAGGAGATACATAGGCCTCAGATGAATCAAGCAGACTAGCCCTGGTGGTCTGTGTCCAGTGTCTCGGAAAGAGTCTCTTGTGACCCTTTATCCTTCTACTTCCTGCAGTGGTGCTAGCTTTTTGCAGCTGCTGCAGAACCTGGGCCCAGAATTGGCTATTACATTGCTGCTGGCTGTGCTCACAGAGCACAAACTGCTGGTCCACTCGCTGCGGCCAGATCTGCTCACCAGTGTGTGCGAGGCCCTTGTCTCAGTGAGTGTCACGTTATCTAGTCTGCTTTCCAGAACTGCTGTCTTTTCCGGTAGCCCCTCACCCAAATCTGGGCTCCCCTCCTTTTCCTTCCGTAGGGAAAGGGTCTTCAGTCTTTCTACCTGGCTACAGTTGTCAGACACGGGATCTTTCTTCAAGATTAGCTCAAAGGCTTCCTTCAGTAGGCCCCTCCTCCCCAAGGCCAGTGCCCCATACTTACTGGTTCTCTCACCCCTTCACGTTTCAGATGATCTTCCCTCTGCATTGGCAGTGCCCCTACATCCCTCTGTGCCCGCTAGTGCTGGCAGATGTGCTGAGTGCCCCTGTGCCCTTCATTGTGGGTATCCACTCCAGTTATTTTGATCTGCATGACCCACCTGCTGACGTCATCTGTGTTGATCTTGATACCAACACGCTCTTCCAGTAAGAGGCTAAGTACCATCAGAGGGCTAGAGGAGAATGGACATCCAAGGTCTGATGTGTGGGGTTTTTTATTGGCTCATAGGGCTTTTGGTAGAAGCCCCAATATCCTTTCTCTGTATGTTATCTCTCAGAAAGGAGGAAAAGAAGCCCCTCTCTGCTAGGACCCTGCCCCGAAGACCATACAAGCTTTTGCTGGCCACACTGACAAATCTGTACCAGCAGTTGGACCAGAGTGAGAAGCTGGTGGGCTTGGGAGGTGGACGTTGTTGTCAGCCTCAAATCTGCAGTTTGAAGGGAGGGTCCAGGGGGCAATAGACTTTCTCTGAAGTGGCTGAGTTTGGATTTGGTGGGAATAAAATGAAGCTAGGAGCAGGGGTGGGGGAACAGCATGTCTGAGCTTGCCAAGGAGGTTGAGCATCCCACTGGTGAACCTTGAAACTGGTACCCAACCGTGAATCTTTGGCTGGTGATGAAGATGAGACATTCATGTGAAAAACAGGGTGAGACAAGCCCCGCAGTTGCTGCCCTTGACTCTCCGACGCGTTGTTCCCCAGCTTACACTGGACCAGAGGAAGAGGCCTCCCTGGAATTCCTGCTGACAGACTATGAGGCAGTGTGTGGCCGCAGGACTCGCCTGGAACGGGAAGTCCAGGGAGCCTTCCTGCGCTTCATGGCCTGTCTGCTCAAAGGCTACCGGAACTTCCTTCGCCCTCTCACGCAGGCCCCCTCTGAGGGGTCTCGAGATGTTGACAACCTTTTCTACCTTCAGGGTAAATAAAGAGCCTCTGTTTTGGATTGCAAAAGGGATCCGAGGGAGGGTGTGGTGCGGGGGGGTGGGGGTGGGGCAGGGCTCCATGGAGGCCTGGGAGGAAGGAGTAGATTGCTTGCTCCTTCTCCACAACTCTGGTTTTGGAGGGAATAAGGGTATATGGGTGAATGTGTCCTACTGTCTGGAATCCCTTAGCATAACATGAACGTAGTCACCCTGGTAGCCAGCAGCAGCCATGAGTATAGCTCTGACGAGGGACACGTCCCTTGGATAATTCCCAGTCTGCAGCAGTAGATATAAACAGACAAATGCAAAGGACTCCATGGAGCTATAGTGTTGGAGAGCGGAATTGCTCTATGGGAGCGCTGTGAGAGCCATAGATCCTAAATGGCAAGAGCTAAGAGCTGGGTGCAGGGAGGAGATGGCTGTGAGCAGAGAGCTGTGGTAACCATGGTAACCCTATTCCTGACCCATCCTTACCCCCTCAGGTTTCCTCAAGTCCCGGGAACGCTCAAGCCACAAGCTGTACTCTCAGCTGCTGCATACACAAATGTTCTCACAGTTCATCGAGGAATGCTCTTTTGGCTCCACCCGGCACGCAGCCCTGGAATTCTTTGACTCTTGTGTTGACAAGGTATTGGGCCTTGTCCCCTCTGTGTGTACCAACTGACCAGTGAGTTCCTCCTGCTTTTCTTGTCTCTGTTACCCTTAGGCCACTAACTGTGTATGTCAGTGATGACAATGTTGGCTGGAATCAGGCACAGTACAACCTGTGCAGTCATACATGGTTGGTTTGCTTTCATTCCTTACTCTGCGCCTCCAGATGGATCTCTAGGACTCCTTCCCTATGACTGCGTGTCTCCAGGAGAAGCCATCTTCTGGGCATTCTGGCTCCCTTCCTTGCTCATCATCTTAACTCTTATTCTTCCCGTCTGTCCTGGTCCAGGTCCACCCAGAGCAGGAGAAGCCTGAGCCAACGCCCTTAGTGGAGCTGGAGGAGCTCTCAGGAAGTGAGCTCACTGTCTTTATCACACCCCCAGAGGAACCCCCAGTACTGGAAGGCAGCGAATCTACTCCTCAGTACTGGTAAGAGGGTCTTCTATCATCCTGCCCAAATGTCCCATGCTCTCAGTCCTGTGCTAACTGCCTGCATGGTCTCCGCCCCTCCAGTTATGATGGGTTTCCAGAGCTAAAGGCTGAGCTATTTGAGTCTCCTCAGGAACAACAGGGGGCCCTCCCTGTGCCAGGCCCATCCCGGAGTGCCCCCAGCAGTCCTGCACCTCGCCGTACAAAACAGGTAACTGGCGGTGGTCCTTGGAGGAGAACCTGGCACAAGGACTATTGCTTCATGGTCAGCTGAGGATAACCATGGTGCTTAGCCCATAAAGCTGCTGGGAGCCTGGCACACTAAAAATAAAATAAAATACCGAACAACCAGGTGTTGGTGGCACATGCCTTTAATCCCAGCACTCAGGATGCAGAGGCTGGAGGATCTCTGTGAGGCAGCCTGATCTACAGAATGAGTTCTAAGACTGCTAGGGCTACATAGTGAGACCCTGTCTCAAAAACAAACAAACAACCAAACAAAACAAAACAAAATGCCATACAAACATTAGCCTTTGTTAGCATATCATTTGCCCTCCTCCTCCTCCTCATCTTCATCCCTGAGCATTCTGGGGACATGGAAGCTGGCTACCTCTTGCAAGGTGTTCACACATGCTCCTGGGCCAGGCTGCTTGCTCTACTGACATTCCAGGGGTGGTTGTAGCTTCGGCTGTGCCGTAGTCCTCCTGCCTCCTTAGAACACAACCCTCTCTCAGGAAAAGTGTTACTGCTCACAGTGATAGTAATCAGGAGGCTGAGGCAAGATGTAGTGTTTGAGTTCAGCCTAGGTTATATGACAAGACTCTACCTCAGAAAAATATCAAAATAAGAATAAATCTGCCAGGGGCTGGAGAGGTGGCTCAATGGTTAAGAGCACTGACTGCTTTTTCAGAGGTCCTGAGTTCAAATCCCAGCAACCACATGGTG
>NC_034593.1:80737453-80738880 GCF_900095145.1 Mus pahari
AAAAGAAAGAAAGAAAGAAAGAAAGAAAGAAAGAAAGAAAGAAAGAAAGAAAGAAAGAGAAAGAAAAGATCTGCTTCGGCATTATATTTATCTTGCTGTGTTTCTTATCCCACCTAGGAGATGAAGGTTGCACAGCGAATGGCACAGAAGTCAGCCACCGTGCCTGAACTGTGGGCCCGGTGCCTGCTGGGTCACTGCTATGGACTGTGGTTCTTATGCCTGCCTGCCTACGTGCGTTCCATACCCTCCCGGGTGCGAGCATTACATAAGGCCTACCACGTGTTACGGGAAATGGAGAACCGCAAGGTGGTGCTCCCTGATGAGGTAGGTACCCACTCCCTGCGTATCCATACCCGTCTGTAATCCCAGCCAGGATGTGCAACTGGAGGGACTGTGAGGGGGGAGAGGTAGAGACCAGGTAAAGTGGGTGGGTTGAGTAGCTTCTCCATCAACAATCGCAAAGTGCATGAGCGCGCGCAGGAGAAAACAGCGGAGTCTGCCGGGAGCCGGTGAGTCCTGGGAGAATTGGAAGGCTGGAAGAGGATGCTTGCTGAGACTTGGTGTCCTCCATCCTGTGCCTCTCTTGGCCTAGGTGTGCTACCGGGTGCTGATGCAGCTCTGCTCACACTATGGGCAGCCCGTGCTGTCTGTGCGAGTCATGCTAGAGATGCGACGGGCAGGCATTGTGCCCAACACCATCACTTACGGTTACTATAACAAGGTACTTAACTGGGGATAAGAGGTAGGATGGCGGTGTGTACTCCAGCCTGTGTGGGGAGGGTACTCGGAGAGCTGCTGCTGTCCCCATTCCTTGGAGATTAGGCTTGCAATTCTACCTGGTCCTGTAGCCATTGTCATTCTTCCTGCTTCTTTGTTGCCTTTGCACAGATAGAGGGTTTTGTTTGTTTTGTTTTTTCAGACTTAGCTACTTTGATTCTTACAACAACCTTAAACTCCATGCCAGATTGTTCCAGATTAATTATGCATTTTAAATAATTTTATCTCCACAGTGCCCCAGGGCATAAAATGGTCACTTTCTATAGTACAGGAATTGAGGTTCTAGAGAATTTATAAATTTGCCCATAATCATGTTAGGGAGTCAAAATATAAGCAAAATTTTATCCAGAATTCAGCTTCTTAACCATGATGCTAAACTGTCTTCTGTTTTTCAGATAGAAAAACTAAATAGTCAAGTAGTTGAGGTAATTTCTTCAAAGCTATTCAGCTTAAATAGAGTCTAGCTGGGCATGATGATATACAGCTTTCATCCCAGCACTTAGGAGGCTATCTTGGGTTCAAGTCCAGGCTGATCTACATAGTGAGTTCCAGGCTAGTCAGGACTACTTAGAGAGACCCTGCCTAAATCAGTACATAAATACTTTTTTTTTTTTTTCTCGAGACAGGGTTTTTCTGTGTAGCCCTGGCTG
>NC_034593.1:80739130-80745649 GCF_900095145.1 Mus pahari
AGTGCTGGGATTAAAGGTGTGCACCACCACGCCCGGCAGTACATAAATACTTAAACAAAAAGTAGAATGGTCTAGATATACTTTTCTCCATTACTACTGAATTTCTCCATTACTATGTCTCTTCGTGGCTTTTGTTTCTGGGTGAGCCACTGGTCAGACAGTCCTAGACAGCAAGTCTGGAGAAAACGGTGGTCCTTGGGGTTCAGGACAGGCAGCAAAGGCATCACTAGGCCATCCTGGCTGTCCCTGTGATTGGCAGGCTGTGCTGGAAAGCAAATGGCCATCTGGTACTCCGGGTGGACGTCTACGCTGGGCCAAGCTCCGGAATGTTGTCCTCGGGGCTGCTCAGTTCCGCCAGCCCTTAAAGGACCGAAGGCAGCAACAGCAGCAGCAGCAGCAGCAGCAGCAGCAGCAGCAACAGGTGGCCGAGCAGCAGAAGTCGGGCAGCTCTCAGACAGGTGGGTAGGGACTTGGCAAGGTAGTCTTGGTTCCAGAGATGATGGTTTGTTCACACCTGCATCCCTAGCACTTGTGGAGTTAAGACAGGATGATTGATTGTTGCATACTTTGTGCTACATAGTGAGGCTCAGGCCAGATTGGAATACATAGTGAGACTTTGTATCAAAAGAAATAAGAAAAGACAGAGCTAGATGAGGTGTTAGATGTCAATGGGAAGAGAACTGGAAAACTGTAACTATGCACACAAGGGGCCTTTCTGTGTTTGGTAGCAGAGGTGTAGAGTTTTATTTGGGAGAAACCTTCCGAAACCCTGGTTCACCCAAGAGACTGCTTCAGTCTGGGGCTAAATTCTTCTGCTTTCTACAGAGCCCTACCTGGAGCGTCCCTCCCCAACTCGCCCTCTTCAGCGCCAGACTACTTGGGCTGGGCGAAGTCTACGGGAACCATCTTCACCCACGGGGCGCCTGGTCAAGAGTGGTAGCTTAGGCAGTGCCCGTGGGGCACAGCCCACTGTGGAGGCCGGTGTGGCTCACAGTGAGTACCTGCATCTGACCTCCCTCTTCTCACTGTTTTCCTAACAACTTTTCAGCAAGAGAGGAGAGGACTAGAACCATGGTTAGGCTAGCTCCACGTTAGTGGCCCTGTAGGCCCCGAGGCAAACTTGCCCAAATGTTATGGTGAGTTGTGATTCTAGAGGTTGTGGCTTTATATGGTTTGCCTTTTAAATGAGTGTTTTGCCTGTATGTGTATGGCTGTGCGCCACTTGTGTGACTGGTGCCCGTGGAAGCCAGAAGGAAGCATCAGATCCCTAGGAACTGGAGTTATAGTTGGTTTGTGAGTTGCCACGTGGGTGCTAGGAGTTGAACCCAGGTCCTCAGAAAGACAGTGCTCTTAACTGCTGAGCCATCTGTCCGGTCACTGATGCTCCAGTTTTTGCTGCAAGAATTGTGTTTACTCTGGAATGGAGCGGCTGCAAGAGTGCCAGGCTCCATCTTTCAATTCTCTTTTGACCTGCAGTGATAGAGGCCTTGGGGGTCCTGGAACCCCGCGGATCACCTGTGCCTTGGCAGGACGGAAGCCTCTCAGACCTGAGCCTGACAGGAGAAGAACTGGCACCTGGAGGCAGCCCAGGGGGCTCAGGCTCCGCCCTGAGTGCCCAGTCCACTGAGGCCCTAGAAGGGATAAGTGGGCGGGGTTCCAAAACTAGTGGCTGTCAGGAGGAGGTGGGCACTCCCAGAAAAGGGCTGGGTGCCCGCCTCCAACAGCTGCTCACCCCTTCCCGCCGAGCCTCTGCTTCCCGCATCCCCCCACCTGAGTTGCCCCCTGACCTGCCTCCTGCGGCCCGCCGAAGTCCCATGGATAGCCTTCTGTGGCCCCGAGAACGCCCCGGATCCACTGCTTCTGAGGTAGCCAGTTAAGAGAGGAGATACCTTACTATCAGGAGGGGAGTGGCTGCTGACTGGGAGAATGCCCCAAAGGTGACTCAGAGTGACTGGAGCAGGCATTTAGGTTGAGAGGAACTAGCTGACTGTGGTTTCTTTTATAATGACAGAGCTCTGCTTCTCTGGGCAGCGAGTGGGATATCTCAGAGTCTTCTCTCAGCAGCCTGAGTCTCCGCCGTTCTTCAGAGCGTCTCAGTGACACCCCTGGGACTTTCCAGCCACCCTCCCTGGAAGTGAGCATACCTCTGTCCACACAGTCAAGCTGGAACACATACAACTTAGCTCCATGGAAAGGCAGAAGGGGGGTGGGGCAGGTGGAAGGAGGACTGACTAGAGTTTTGAGATGGAAGGGACAGGGAAGGGCATAGGCTTTGGGGCATTGGAACCAAATGAGGCTCATTTCCTGGGGTCTCCTTGTCTACAGATCCTGATGTCTAGCTGTTCCTTGTGCCATGCCTGTGATTCCCTGGTGTACGATGAGGAAATCATGGCTGGCTGGGCACCGGATGACTCTAACCTCAATACGACTTGTCCCTTCTGCGCCTGTCCCTTTGTGCCCCTGCTCAGTGTCCAGACTCTTGATTTTCGACCCAGGTGCCTGGAGCAGGGCAAGTGTTGTGGGAGGGATAGGCAGATGGTGCTCCGAGAGCTGACAGTCCCTGCTGTTCTCTGCAGTGCACCTAGTCCAAAGTCTTCCCTTGCTGGTGCCAGTGGCTGCAACGATGCTCCTGCCCCTGGGGGTCCTGGCCCTGTGCTCAGTGACCGGAGGCTGTGCCTTGCCCTGGATCAGCCCCAGCTCTGCAATGGGCATATGGGGGTAAGACTGGGCAAGAGGACCGTGAAGAAGTGGGGCGTATGTTATCTGTTGAAGGGCGATGAAGGGGTGCCAGGCAGACGGGCATGGAGGAGAAGGGGCATCGCTGACTTATTGAGAGGCAAGCTCCTGGTTGTGGGCCTTTACTATGTACTTTGTCTGCTCCCCTCCTGTGTCTGCAGAGTGCTTCCCGGCGAGTCGAGAATGGGGCATGGGCATACCTGAGCCCTCTGGTGCTGCGTAAGGAACTGGAGTCCCTGGTAGAGAATGAGGGCAGCGAGGTACTGGCGTTGCCTGAACTGCCTGCTGCCCACCCTATCATCTTCTGGAACCTCCTGTGGTATTTCCAACGGCTACGCCTGCCTAGTGTTCTACCAGGCCTGGTGTTGGCTTCCTGTAATGGGCCCCCACCCAGCCAGGTCAGTGCGCTGACATAGCCCTTGCCTCAGGCTGCTTCTCTCCACTCCTTGCCTCCTAGTCCTGTCTCTGTCCTTGGCAGTGTAGCAGAGCACAGGCTATGGAGTCCCTTGTGCCTGGCCATTTTGTCAGCACACTTACAACTCTGACCCTCCATTTCATCATCTGTCAAATAGCACAAGCAGTGACCTAACAGGGCAGGCGTTTGATATAGTGACTAATACCTAGAAAATGACTACCATTTTTCTGTTTATTCCACCAATATTTGTTGCATACATATTAGGTTTCAGGTGTTAGGTATATAACAAAGTGAAACAAAGTCCTTAGTCATAAGACCTGGGAGATGACAACTTCTTTCCCTTGGGGCATGGTGGCTCCGGTCTTTAATCCCAACACTCAAGAGAAGGCATACAGGTAGATCTTTATGAGTTCAAGGCCTGCTTAGTCTGTTTAGTGAGTTCCAGTCTTCCAAAGCTACATAATGAGACCCTGTCTCAAATAACAGTAATGGCAAAAATAAGTTCTTTCCCTTTTTTCCTTTATTATCTCCAGTAATGTCTGTCTGTTTCTCGTTCTCCGCCTCTCATCATTCTGACCTTGCTTCCTATCTCAGATCTCCCAGGGACCATCTCCATGGCTAACCCCTGATCCAGCTTCTGTGCATGTGCATCTGCTGTGGGATGTCCTGACCCCTGATGCCAACAGTTGCCCACCTCTCTACGTGCTCTGGAGGGTCCACAGTGAGTTGGTGCTTGATGTAGGAGTTCATGGGCTAAGCTCCTCACCTAGAGTTTGCTGACCCTGGTGACCCTTCCTTCTTTGCATCCAGGCCAGATCCCGCAGCGGGTAGTGTGGCCAGGCCCAGTACCCTCATGTCTTAGCTTGGCATTACTGGAGTCAGTACTGCGCCACGTCGGACTCAACGAGGTTCATAAAGCCGTTGGGCTTCTGCTGGAGACGCTAGGACCCCCTCCCACCGGCCTGCACCTGCAGAGGTAGGATGCTCTCATCAAGGTGACCCTTAACGTGTCCTTTGCACCTCTTTCCTTTGACCCCCTTCTATGTCTACTACAGGGGAATCTACCGTGAGATCTTATTCCTGACCATGGCTGCTCTGGGCAAGGACCACGTGGATATAGGTAAGTGCACAGTCAGGGGGAGATAAGGGATTTGAGACCGGGTATGAAAGGAGGTCCTAATGTATTGGCTTCCATCCTCTATCCTAGTGGCCTTCGACAAGAAGTACAAGTCTGCCTTTAACAAGCTGGCCAGCAGCATGGGCAAGGAGGAACTGAGGCAGCGGCGGGCACAGATGCCCACTCCCAAGGCCATCGACTGCCGAAAGTGTTTTGGAGCACCTCTGGAATGCTAGGGACCCTTAAGCTCCCCTCTCTGGCCTTGGGTGGAGAGGTGTGGAAGAGTGGATTCTAGACATAGCCTGATTCCCTGTTCCCTTCACAGAGGAATTGGGAACAGGATGTTCAGCCATAGGCTCCAAATGGGAATGGCGGAAAGAGGGACTCACTGTTACCCAAAGTCACAATTCCCCTATCTCCACCCTGCCCTGTTTGTTCATGCTGATGTGGGGGAGAGCTAGGGAAGTTGGCACAACTCCGTCTTTCTCCATCCCATTCCAGGGTCTCCTTTCCAGGGTGTCCTCAGATCCGCAGTGCCCTGGTAGACTTAGAAGTTTTTGTTTTAAAAAACAACTGGAAAAAAACTCAGAGCTCCTGAGCCTTTGCCCTGAGTGGAAGGGAGGAATTTCATTCCCTGCGTCTCTTCCCTGACATTGCTAAAGGAGCCCAAGGCAATCTTAGTGTTGTATTCTATTTAGTTATTTATTCTGAGGCCACAGCTCCTATACTGATGGGAGTCTCAAGGAGCGTGAGAAAGAAGGGAATTAGATTTGTAGCACCTTGAGAGCCATGCACCGGGACACAGAGGAGTCCCAAGCTTCCCTTAGGAAGAATTGGTGCCTCTTTTAGTCCCGATCCTTCTTGTCCACTCCACCTTGGGGAACGCCTCTCCCGTCCATGGCCTTGACCTGTGCAATAAGGATTGTTCTCTGCAAAGTTTTGTTGGATGTAAATATAGTAAACGCTGCTTCTGTCTTTTTTTTCTCCTGCCTCCTGTTCTCTGGATTTGGGGTGACACCCTGCTTTTCCTGGGGGCACATTCTCTTTTCTGCCTTTCCACCTTTTGTAACCATCAGGTACACCCGACTTTTCCTGGCCACTTGATCTATAGGGAGTTCTCTGAGCAGAAGGGTGAATCCAGTGCTGGCTATGGCAGTGCCAGTCTGCGTGGCACTTCCGGCCCTCCCACACAATCACCCCCTTGTCCCTCATCTGTACCCCACACAAAGGCTCCATTCTCTGGGGGCCCTGAGCTCATCTTTGCCTTATTTCCTCACCTCCTGTCCCCTCCCTGACCCCAGCTTCTTTAGTACCTTCACAGAGATGACAGCTCTCCTCACTGGTTGCTGTTTGCAGCCCTTTTGTACATCAGAAGCATGGCAATCATCCCAGCTCTCTTTAGTCAGTCTAGCTCCAAACAGTGCTCCTCACTGTGGTCTAAACTTGCTACGTGTGAATGCTAGGAAGATGGACATCATTTTTTCTTTATTTTATTTTCTAGACTATTATATATGTGATGTGTGTGTGTGTGTGTGTGTGTGTATGTGTATGTGTGTGTGTGTGTGTGTTAGTGTTTACAGTATACATATGCACTACATGTATGCAGTACCCACAGAGGCCAGAAGAGGGTATTGGATATTCTGGAACTAGAGTCATCATGAAGTTGCTAGGAACAGCACCCAGGTCCTAGTGCTTTTAACTGCTGAGCTAGATCTCTCCAGCCTTCCAACCCTTAAAAAACAAACAATGTGTATGTGTGTGTCACATATGTGCAGGTACCACAGTGGTCAGACAGGGTGTTGGGTCCCTTGGAGATCGAGTTGCAGGCAGTTGTGAACTGCCCAGTGTGGGTGCTGAGAACCAAACATGAGTCAAGAGAGACCAGTGAGCACTTTTAACTGCTGAGCTGCCAGTCCATCCCCCCAGGCATTAGTTTTCTAATCTCAGACCCATTTGGAATTTTCTCTCTTTTTCCTGTATAATGAAATAAACACAGGAAACAACTCCTAGCAGAACTACAAAAACTAGTTACCACAGGGAATTAGCTAACAATACAAGTGCCTTGGGGAAAAGGGCAAGGGTATTAATGAAGGACATGATTTACATAAAATTTTAGAGCAAATTTCCAGGAGGTAGTGATCAGTGGATGAAAAGAATTCTGGCTCCGGGCAGTGGTGGTGCACGCCTTTGATCTCAGCACTTGGGAGGCAGAGACAGGTGGATTTCTGAGGTCGAGACCAGCCTGGTCTAC
>NC_034593.1:80745846-80747878 GCF_900095145.1 Mus pahari
GTGTGTGTGTGTGTGTGTGTGTGTGTGTGTGTGTGTATATAATTTTTTCTAATTGTTAGGACCTTGAACTTGAAGTCAAAGAATCTTTCCCATCATGTCCTGAGGATGCTATTCCACTATCCCAAAGGCGTAAAGAAGGGAATCAAGGGATTTCAGAAATTCTTTTTTGCCAGGAGGTGATGGAACACCCCTTTAATTCTAGTTCTCAGGAGTCAGACGCAGGGGAAATCTCTGTGAGTTCAAGATCAGTTTAGTCTATAAACTGAGTTCCAGGACAACCAGAGCTACACAGAGAAACACTGTGTGGGCAGTGCAGGGGAGGAGGGATGGGTGTGGAGGTTCTGTCTTACTCTTTATTGCATCCAGTTTCTGATCAGATCACGTGTGTGTGTGTGTGTGTGTGTGTGTGTGTGTGTGTGTGCGCGCGCGTGTATTTTGCTGGTGATCAAGTTTAGGATGTTTTGTTGTTGTTGTTGTTGTTGTTTTTGAGACAAGGTTTCTCTGTATAGCCCTGGTTGTCCTAGAACACACTCTGTAGACCAGGCTGGCCTCGAACTCAGAAATCCGCCTGCCACTGCCTCCTGAGTACTGGGATTAAAGGCGTGCACCACCACGCCTGGCTCAACTTTAGGATCTTATATATACTAGACAGACATTTTCGCCCTATTCTAAACTTGAGCTACATCCCAGCTGTACATCTACTTTTCCCCCCATAGTAGAGTTCGAGCCCAGAGGCTTCCTGAACATTATGCAAATACTCTACCACTGAACTATATCTCCAGTTTTCATGTGTCCTCTTTAAGTTTCTGTTTATAGTATACTTAGTACTGCATTGGACTATAGCAAGACAGTTTTAGAGCTCAGCCCCTCCCCTTGAAGAGTACAGAGTCTTACTGGTCTAGCGTACTCTTTCCTGGACCCAGGCTGGCCTGAAACTTGCAACATGGTCAAAACGACCTTGCATTTTTGATGATGCCGCTTCTACCACCGAGCACTGGGGTTGCAAGTCCTCCAAAGAGAGCTACAGAATTCCTTAGCTACCGGGAACGAGCACTGGGGTTACAAGTCCTCCAAAGAGAGCTACAGAATTCCTTAGCTATCGGGAAGACCCAGGCCTGTAGAGCCGTTTTGAGGTTAGGATTTGGCCAAATTACCTGACTCAACTTCTCTTCTCAGATTTCGGCGTATACAGGCTGAAGGGTAAAAGCTTTGAAGTGTATCTTTGTCTATTGCAAGTCAGACAAGTTCTGCTGTGTCTCAGCTTGTGTTCATGTGCAAATAATGGGGGTGGGGATAGTTCATCTTTCTTGTTTCTTTGTTTTTTGAGAAAAGGTTTCTCTGTATAACAGCCCTTGCAGTCAATTTATAGACCAGGCTGGCCTTGAACTCTCAGAGATCTTCTTGGTTCTACCTCCTGATAGGATGAAAGTCCTGGGTCACCACACCCTGTGATGTTTGTCATTTAAGGAACAATTCTTTAATTTTTGTGAGCACTGGGCCTGGTTGTACAGACCTGTAATCTGTAATATCAACTATTCCGGAGGCAGGGTAGGAGGATTACAGATTTTTAGGCGCATCAAGCTACTCTGGGTATCTTAGGGCAACTCTTGTTTCAAAAAAAAAACACACACACACACAAAGCAACTTTAAAGAGGGCTATGGTATAGTTTAGTAGTTTAATCTCCTATACCAGATAATCTATAGGAAATGCTAAGTGTGATAAAATATGTTGGTTTCTTGGGATGGAGAGATGGCTCAGTGATTAAGAAGACCCAGGTTGGTTCTCAGCACCCATATGGTAGCTCACAACCATGACTGAGGGGATCTAGTTCCAGAGGAACTGATCCTCTCTTCAGTGGGCATCAGATATAGTGCAAATACAAACACACTGACAAGATACTTATACACATAAACTCTTTTTAAAAAATATTAATTAAAAGCCGGGCATGGTGGCGCATGCCTTTAATCCCAGCACTCAGGAGGCAGAGGCAGGCGGATTTCTGAGTTCGAGGCCAGCCTGGTCTACAAAGTG
>NC_034593.1:80748173-80749577 GCF_900095145.1 Mus pahari
TTTTAGATTAAAAAATGGTGGTTTCAGGGTCTAGAGATGGCTCAGTGGTTAAGAATGTTCCTTGGAGCTGGGCGTGGTGGTGCGCACCTTTAATCCTAGCACTTGGGAGGCAGAGGCAGGTGGATTTCTGAGTTTGAGGCCAGCCTGGTCCACAGAGTGAGTTCCAGGACAGCCAGGACTACACAGAGAAACCCTGTCTAAAAAAAAAAAAAAAAAAAACCCAAAAAAACAAAAACAAAAACCAAAAAACAACAAAAAAAGAATGTTCCTTGGTCTTCTAGAGGACCTGAGTTCAGTTTCTAGTATCCTCATCGGGCGACTCACAGCTTCCTCTAACTCCAGCTTTAGGGAATCCAATAGCTCACTTTGGGACTCTGACAGTACCTGGCACTCACATGTGAACATAGCCACATAGAGACACACGTACAGATATATTTTTTTTTACATTTATTTTATGTATATGAGTGCTCTATCTGCACGTATACTTGCATGCCAGAAGAGGGCATCAGATCCCATTATAGATGCCTATGATCCACCATGTGGTGACTGGGACCTGAACTCAGGACCTCTGGAAGAGCAGTCAGTGCTCTTAACCATTGAGCTATCTCTCCAGCCCATACACATTTACAGATAAATTTTTTAAAAGTATTTTTTTAAAACTTGGTGTGCCAGCTGAGGATCTCTGTGACTTTGAGGCCAGTCTGGTCTACATAGTGAGTTCCAAGACAGCCACACATTCATAGTAAGACCCTGATTTGAAACAACAACAGCAAAAATAAACCAAGTTAGTCTACAACAGAGTTTCTCTGGGTCTGCAATCCACACTTAAAGGCAGGCCCCATGCCCAACCAATACAAAATGAATTCAATTATAGTTTTGAATTCTTTTTTCTTCTTGTAATGCTTTATCTGTTTTTTTGTTTTGTTTTGTTTGGTTTGGTTTGGTTTGGTTGTTCCTTTGGTTTTCGAAGACAAGATTTCTCTGTGTAGCTTCTGGCTATCCTGGAACTCCCTATGTAGACCAGGCTGGCTTTGAACAAAGAGATCCATATGCCACTGCTTCTCAAGTGCAGGGATTAAAGGTATATACTACCATGCCCAGCTGGTGGTCATTTTTTTTAAAGATTTATTTATTATATGTATGTACACTGTAGCTGTCTTCAGACACAGCTTCAAAAAGGGGTGTCAGATCTCACTTCAGATGGTTGTAAGCCACCATGTGGTTGCTGGGATTTGAACTCAGGGCCTTCTGGAGAGCAGTCAGTGCTCTTAACTGCTGAGCCATCTCTCCAGCCCAAATAAGATTAAACTAACTTTTATTTATTTATATATTATTTATTTATTTATTTATTTATTGGTTTGTTTTTTTTTTTTTTTTTTTTTTGAGACAGGGTTTCTCTGTGTA
>NC_034593.1:80749624-80754098 GCF_900095145.1 Mus pahari
TTTGTAGACCAGGCTGGCCTTGAACTCAGAAATCTGCCTGCCTCTGCCTCCTGAATGCTAGGATTAAAGGTGTGAGCCACCACACCCGGCTTGGTCATTTTTTTTTTTTTACCTTATATCTTTTGTTTATATATTATAGTCTCATTTTGTTTTTGTGTTTTTCTGGGGTTTCTGTGTCTGTGTTTCTTGTGCTTTTCCTTTGGCTTTTTTCTTTTGGTGTTTTGTCCTTTCTAGTTGTTTTTATTTATTTTTAGATGCCTGGTTTTTTTGTTTGTTTGTTTGTTTCATTTTTTGAGACACGGTTTCTCTATATAGCTCTGGCTGTCTTGGAACTCACTCTGTAGACCAGGCTGGCCTCAAACTCAGAAATCCGCCTGCCTCTGCCTCCCGAGTGCTGGGATTAAAGGCGTGCACCACTACTCCCAGCTAGATGCCTGTTTTTTACTTTTTTTTTTTTTTTTAGATGCCTGTTTTTTAATGAGAGATGAAAAGAAAGAGTGTGGATTTGGGTGGGTAGGAAGAAACCAAAAAAAAAAAGTTGTTTTCACAGAGAAAACAGCTGGGTACTGGGGAAGCCAAGGCAGGAGGTGACAAGTTCAAAGCCAACAGGACATGTAAAAGGAGATTAGAAACAAAAACTGAAAAAAAAAAATCAAATCAAATGAAGCTAGAGTTTATACAGGACAGAATTCATGTCCACTACAACTACAGTCATGGCCCTCACAGTGTTGGCCCTCACAGTGTTGGCCCTCACAGTGGAGGCCCTCACAGTCGTGGCCCTCACAGTGGCGGCCCTCACAGCGGTGGTCTTGCTCACTTTCCTTCCTTAGCGCTTGACTGCTGATACAAGGTCTGTGGCTTTATTTTGTTGGAGGGCACTGGCTTAGTGCTTGTGCTCCCTTGTCTGGTTAGCCTTATCTTCTACCATGTTTCACATTTTTAATTTTCTTTTTTTGGTTTTTGAGTCAAGGTTGCTCTGTGTAGCCCTGGCTGTTCTGGAACTCACTCTGTAGACCAGGCTGGCCTACAGAGATCTGCCTGCCTCTGCCTCTTGAGTACTATGAGTGAAAAGTCAAGCACCACCACTGCCCAGCCACATGCTTTCTCCTGGGATTATAATGGCTGTAGCTGGTCTTTACTACTTCTTTCCCACCCTTTTACTCCTCCTCTATCACATCCTCTATCACTAGACAGGAAAGAAGGATCACCAGGGGAGAGAGAGATAGAAACCCTTGAATCTAATTTCCTTGTGTTTCTTCTTTGAGCATGACTACTAATGAACAGCAATCCCTCTTCCCCCAAATGACCAATAACCACCAACCTCACCTCTTAGGACCATAGCATGTATTTATTTTTAACAGATTTCCTTTTTTTTTTTTTTAAGATTTCTTTTATTTATATGAGTACACCATTGCTCTCTTTAGACACACCAGAAGAGGGCATCAGATCCCATTACAGGTGGTTTTGAGCCACCATGTGGTGGCTGGGAATTGAACTCAGGACCTCTGGAAGAGCAGTCATCAACGCTCTTAACCACTAAGCCATCTCTCTAGCCCCGGGCCATAGCATTTGCATATCTCCTGAAAAATTCCCAGAATTCCAAATGTCAATCACAGAAACTATCTGCAGCTGACAAAATCATGCCTCTGGTAGAGCAGGAAGCAAATCATAGTCAGCTGCTGTGGGCAGTTTGCAGCAGCCCCACATCCCTACACCTAACCCAAGTGGAGTTAAAATGAGAGCATGTTCTTATATTTCTGTGTTGGTTTTTTTTTTTTCTTTTTTAAAGAAACCAAAATTTCAGAATTCTCACTTCTCCTTTAGGCCATTAATTGTGTTGTGTACAGTGGGAAATTATAAACAGGTATTTCAACAGAATAAGAACTTTTCAGGTCAGTGGCTAAGGTCCTTAGGAGCCCTCTCCTGCTTTCTACTGGATCGTTTTACCTTTGATGTAGGGAAACAATAGCAGCTGAACAATCCTATCACCTGCATTAAATTGCATCTCATTTTTTTTTACATAGACCATAATTTTAATTTCTCCTTTGAAATCTTCATCTATAATTCCTGAATGCACAATGAGTCCTTGGAAAGTGAATCCACTACTTCCCAAGATCATCCTTACTGTCCCCGAGGGTAACGGACCATAAACTCCAGTAGTTATTTTATAACACTAAATTTGGGGGGTGGGGGTGGTAACGATGTTTACCTGTGTCCAAGTCTCAAGCCATGCCGCCTATAGTAGCATGCATTAAGTCTTCAATGCCCAGAGAGGGTCTGGGTCTGTATGTCTCCCAGAGAAGGTTTGGGTCTGTGTGTCTCTCCTTGGCTGAAAGGACTTGTACTTTTCGTTTGGGGGTGAGGCTTAAGCTAGGCTCCCAAGGCCATTTCCTGATAAGAAATAAAATCTCCTTTGACCTACACTCATTGGTCCAATGGCACCCCTTGCCACATAACCTGCACACCCCTGGAAACCTAGGCATTCTTTCTGGTTTTTATTTAGGAAAACCGTTGGTTTTGAAGATGCCTTGTTCACAATTTTGTTGCAAATGACCATATTTCCCACAATTAAAGCACCAGGAATTTTGGTATCAGAGACCTCTAGCTATAACTTAACTGATGAGATTAACATGGTACACATTAAACCAACATCAGGCGTAACTCTTACCCACTGAGCCATCTCACCAGCCCCCGAGTCGTAACTCTTACCCACTAGCCCATAAGTGCTGTTCTTGACTTTAATGGTCTAATAATTTTCTTACATTCGGTATTTGCATCTTCATGTGCCAAGGTCTTTATCAACACCTGTCTTTTGTCAGATTCTTATACAACTTTGTTTACAGCTGAGACTAATCTTTGTAAAAAAAAAAAAAATCAGTGACAGCTTCTCCAGAGCCTTGTATAATCTTTGTAAACAAGGTGGATTATTTCCCCTCTACTCAACTTTGTCCCAAGTGCTTCCCCCCCACCCCCGAGACTGGGTTTCTCTGTATAGTCCTGGCTGTCCTGGAACTCACTCTGTAGACCAGGCTGGCCTCAAACTCAGAAATCCACCTGTCTCTGCCTCCCAAGTGCTAGGATTAAAGGTGTGTGCCACCACTGCCGGCACTCTTTTTTTTTTTTTTTTTTTAAAGAATTATTTATTTTATGTATATAAGTACATTGTAGCTGTATTCAGACACACCAGAAGAGAACATCTGATCTCTTTACAGAGGGTTGTGAGTCACCATGTGGCTGCTGGGAATTGAACTCTGGACCTCTGGAAGAACAGTCAGTGTTCTAACCACTGAACCATCTCTCCAGCCCGGTCCTAAGTTGTTAAAGCCGCTAAACATTGTTCTACAGTAAACCTACAGCTGTACATCATATGCTTGCCAATGGTTGAAACAAGATTATGATGAGGAAGGATGGTGTCCTATAGAAATGATTGATCTAAGGGATTTTAAAAAGGCCATGGTTTCATATAGAATGCACTCGCTTTATATGACAAATTCTAAATTACTGAGCTACTCAACATAGAATTACTCCCCAAGACTGGAAGGGATCGGTGACAGCTGTAGTAGAGGCTGGTCTGCAGTTGCAGTGGTTGACATGGTGGAGGGAAGAAGCTGAGAATACTGAACAGCAAAATAGAGGGAGGAGAATGAAGAGTCAGGGAGCAGTCGCTGGGTTATGGGGAGGGGTACTCTAATGGACAGGAACAGATGCGACTTTCTGTTGAGATTATACCTTTTTCTTGAAATGGCCTCTTTCATCAGCTTGTCCTTCCACTTTTTCAGCTTTTCTCTGACCCAACCGCCCTCCAGTGAAGTTTCTTTCCCTCTTCCTGTAGGAAACTCCTGCTCTCGGGATTGAGCCTTTGTTCTTTTGGGGTGCTTCTTCTTCCCAAGTGTTTCTACCTCCACCCACAACCTCTCAGAGTTGCACCTCCAACTCTGCAACCCTTCAGAAAAGTTTTTATTTTTCGAGTTCAGCCTTTTGTTTGTTTCTCAGGCCCCTCCATTTCCACCTGCACTCTTTTTCAACTGCTCAGCCAGTCTTTCAACCTTTTTGAAATATAGGAAGAAAAAGCAGAAAATTCCATCTGGAAGCAAAGCAAGAGATAGCCCAGTGGCAGCAACTGCAATAAACTTCTTTTTTTTTGTTGTTTTGTTTTTGTTTTTCGAGACAGGGTTTCTCTGTGTAGCCCTGGATGTTCTGGAACTCACTCTGTAGACCAGGCTGGCCTCGAACTCAGAAATCTGCCTGCCTCTGCCTCCCGAGTGCTGAGATTAAAGGCGTGTGCCACCACGCCCGGCTGCAATAAACTTCTTGCTTGCCTCTTAAAAGAAAAAAATCTCTGCGGTTTCCTACATTTGAAATCAAATTTTGCTGGGTAATGGTGGCACATGCCTTTAATCCCAGCACTCGGGAGGCAGAGGCAGGCAGATTTCCGAGTTTGAGGCCAGCCTGGTCTACAGAGTGAGTTCCAGGA
>NC_034593.1:80754333-80761113 GCF_900095145.1 Mus pahari
GAGTGCTGGGATTAAAAGGCGTGCACCACCACACCCGGCCCCATTTTTATCCTTAACTTTTGAGCCTTATCTTGAGGCACCACTTAGCTGGTCTTTGCTACTTTGTGGTTTCTTCTTTTTCTCTACCCTTTAGCTCCTCCCCCTTTCACCTCCTATCTCTAGATAGAAGAGAAAGAAGGATAGATGAGAAAGAGAGAGAGAGAAAGAGAGATCTTAAATCTAATTTTTCTTTGTGTTTCGTCTTTGAGCATAACTATTAACAAATTGCAACTAAACTCTCTCCCCGCCCCCCAAATCACCAATAACCACCACCTTTGCCTCTCAGAGCCCTTGAATTTATATATCCTTTGAAAAGTTCCCAGAATTCCAAATGTCACACAATCACAGGAATTATCTGCAGCTGGCAAAAGCACAACTCTTCTTGAGCAGGAGGGAAATCACAGTCAGCTGCTGAGGGCAGTCTGCAGCCCACACACACCTGGGGTTAAAACGAGAACACATTCCTATAATATTTGTGTTGTTGGTTTTTTCCCCAAAGAAACCCAAATCCCAGAATTCTTACTACAGAAGGCTCTGTAGACAGCAGAGAACTTTGGGTTGATGATGGACAAAGCTTTAGTCAAGAAGAATTTCTGTGTAAGAGCAACCAATGGCTTTGTCTCATTCACTGGCATACTCCCACCACATCACAGAGTAAGTGCCTGGTTGAGTGTATTGTAGGACTTCTTTAACAGTAAACCCAAGATCTATACCAGACGCTTTATCCTGTGTTCAGTGACTCAAGAGAGTCAGCAAAAGCTGAAGATGATGGAGTTAGAATATAAACAAGTTGAATTTCGAGCTAAAATCGTGAAATCATTGGCACATTAGGAAAATTCTTATAGTTATCAAGTATATATATCAAATGCTATATTTTTATAAAAATTTACTTTGTGCGTATGAATGTCTTGCCTGCATGTGTGTCTGTCTACCACTTGTGTGCCTGGTGCCTGCCGAGGAGGCCAGAAGAGGGCATCAAATCCCTGGATTGCGATCATCATGAGCTACCTCATGGGTGCTACTTGGTCTTCTAGAAGGACAAGCAACGTTTTTTTGTTTTGTTTTGTTTTTGTTTTTTGTTTTTTTAACTGCTGAGCCATTGTTTCTCCAATCCTGAATACTACATTCTTGTTCTTGGCCTGGCCCAGAATATTTTTTTTTTGTTTGTTTTGTTTTTCGAGACAGGGTTTCTCTGTATAGCCCTGGCTGTCCTGGAACTCACTTTGTAGACCAGGCTCTGGCCCAGAATATTAAAGATATGTTATATCCAAACAATAAGCCTATGAGTTATATTCAGCACTTTCCTTGTACAGTTGGGTGAACAAGGGAATAGATTTTTAAAAAAAGTAATCTGCACTCATACAACAATCATAGAACTGGTTAGGTTCAGAGCCAAAATCTAAACCTAAGTACTTTAACTCAAGGTCATGTTATTTATTTATCTGGACACAATACTTGAATGCAAATAGGTTTTTTGTTTGTTTAACCTTATAATACAAATTAATTGTATGTTCCAGGTCTGGAGAATCAGTATTGTAATTTCAACACTTGTGAGGCTGAGGCAGGAGGATTGCCATAAGTTCAAGTCTATGTTAGACTATAGAGTGAAACCTGGTTTATAGAAAGATGGCTCAGAAGGTCAAGGCACTTGACCATGAAGCCTGGCAACCTGAGATCCATTCCTGGGATTCACATGGTGGGAAGAAAAAGCTGACTCCTGTGAATTGTTCCTTTTCCTCCACACGTGGGACACAGCACATGGGCCCATATGCATACATGTATATAAGAAACAAGTAAATGGAGGACTGTGGAGATGGCTCAATTGGTGTTTGCTGTGCCAAGTATGAGTACCTAAATTCTGGTTCCCAGCATGCACCTAAAACCTTGGGCATGTATGTATCTGTCATCGTAGAGCTGACAAGGAGGAGACAGGATCCTTAGTGCTTGTTACCGTCAGTCTCTCCTCAAACTCTGGTTCGTTGACAGACTCTACCTTTAAGATAAGGTGGAGAACAACTTTGGAAGATATCTGATGACCTCTGATGTCTGTAGATATATAGGTGCGCGCGCGCGTGCGCACGCGCGCACACACACACACACACACAAATATACTTATGTATTTGAGGGCTCTGGGTGAGTTTCTGATCGGTCCTTTTTCTTTTCTTCCTACATTATCTTCATGTGATTATGTTCTCCATCATAATTTTTTTTTTTTCCCAAGACAGTGTCTCTGTGTAGCAGGCTGTCTTGGAACTCACTCTGTAGATCAGGTTGGCCTTGAACCCAGAGATTCACCTTTCTCTGCCTCCCAAGTGTTGGGATTAAAGGCATGCACTGTCATGCCCAGCTCTCCATCATAATTAATTTTATTTATATATTTTGCAGTATTGGGTTTTGAACATGATAACTAATATTCTATCACAGCTATATTCTCTAGGTCAACTCTTTTTTTTTTTTTGGTTTGTTTGGTTTTGTTTTTTGAGACAGGGTTTCTCTGTGTAGCCCTGGCTGTCCTGGAACTCACTTTGTAGACCAGACTGGCCTCGAACTCAGAAATCTGCCTGCCTCTGCCTCCCAATCTAGGTCAATTCTTAAAGACATTAATTTTGAGGTATTTAAAGAATGTGTGTTTTCCTCAAATCAATGTGCATGTACTACATGAGCACCTGGTGCTCAGGGAAGTCAGAGGTGTGCTACGGAGCCCTGGAATTGGAATTACAGAGAGTTGTGAACCACCATATGGGTGCTGGCAATAGAACCTGGGTCCTCTGAGGAGCAACAAGTGCTTAACTATTGAGCCATCAATTACTTCAGTCCCCTTTTAAAGAAATCTGAACCATCTTCATATCTAGCCTCGGCTAACCTGTGACTTCAGCATCCCAGTGGTGGAGTTACATTTGTGTACCATCATGTCAGGCTTACAATTTTATTTCCATAGTGATTTGAAAAAATGTCTTCTCTACTTTCTCCGGCACTAGTTAGATCTGACTTTTAATCATTGCTTGGTTGCTGCCTACCTTTGGCAAGTTGCTTAATCTGACCCTGTTCCTTAATAATACACATGGGTTAAAATCTCAAGTCTGTCACATGTGTAACTTTGTCTTTTAATCTATACCTTATTTTCCTCACCTGTAAGATTGGATGACCAGTACTTGCCTCACAAAGAGTAAGAATTCATTGTTCTTGTTCCCCACAAAAGTTATTATTCTTTCAATGTGTTTATTTTTATGACAATTAGTTCTCATCTCTAGGGCGCTCAGAAAGAGTATTCATGGTGTTCCAGAAACGTAAATGTAGGCGGGCCTAACCGCTTCGAGGAAGTAGGAGAGAGCCATGCTAGCAGAAGCTGGGCCTTGACTTGGCTAGTGCAATAGGGTGGGGTGGAAGTAGTATCCTCACTGTGAACAGAAAAAGACTAGATCCCAGAGAATACACTATGAACACCATAAATTCAGTATATTTAGCTAATTGTTTGTTTTTTTCTTTCTTTCTCTTGGTATGGTACAGCCAGGAGAGGACCGATCAGAAGTAAATTAACACAGGAGTCCCAAGGCCTTGGGCAGAACGGGGCAGGCCACACCCCAGAAAGACAAGGCTCCTAAAGCTAGTCCTGTCCTTAAATTCATGGATTCTGTCGCGATGAAACACCACCCACCCAAACACAGAGCCCTGCGCCGTTCCCAGGCTCCATCTTTAGACGTGAAAGAATGAGAGCCTGTCAAAGGAGAATCCCGGTTTTAAGAGAGTAGGTGGTACGGCGGCTGCCAGGGGACCAAAACGTCTACAAGGTAAAGCTGCAGCCTGAAGCGATTTTTTGACCCCCGACACTTAATGGGCTGTCGAAGACCCGGATGTGTCTGGGACTGGCCGAGGTACCCATTAACGCGCCCCCGCTAGACCATCCCCCTTCTCCATTTATGATTGGATTCTCTTGACGCCAGTCATTACTTCTCCAGCCACCCACTCCTCAAGGGTGGGGTGAAGTCTCGGTATCCCGCTTTCTATTGGTAGGAGCAAGAAGAGGAGGGCGGGTAGCCGGCTAAGTTCCTCCAATGGCCGTCGTGGCGTGTGGTTAAGGAGGAGCCAAGGCGCTTGGCAGCTGCCCAATCAGCGTCCTTGTTTGTGTGGTGCCGCCGCCGCCGGTGCAGCCGCCGCCGCCGCTGCTGCCCCTGTCTGTACCGCAGTGTCTGCTCCGCCCGCCCGCCCTCCCCGCCCCCCCCCCGCCCCCTCCCCCCCCCCCGCTCCCGGACCCGCCACTGGGGTCCGGATCCCACTGTGCCGTCGCCGCCTCCTTTTTCGACGCCTTCACGGCCGCCTGAGGAAGCGACCTGGTCGGGAGTTCCGCCGCCGCTGCCAGGTGAGGAGCTCCGGCCTAGGCCAGCCTGGCCGCCGGCCCGCCCGGGGGCGGTGAGGAGCGACAGAGGGAGCGAGGCTGCGAGAAGGCGGCGGTGGGGGAGGGGAAAGGTGGAGGGCGGGGGGAGGGGAAGCGCCCGCGAGCCGACGCCCGCCCGCGCGCCCCCGCCTGGCGTCCCCTCCCCCAGCCCGGCCCGCGCGCCCCCGCCTCGCGCTCCCCTTCACCTCTTCCCCTCCCCCCCGCGCGCGCGCCCTGGTCTTTCACTTAGGCCTCGCGCGACCCGGCTGGTGTCCCTTCGTGTCTTCGCTTTTTTTACTCTTTCTCCCCTCCCTCGCTCCCGGTTTCCCTCGCCATCCCCCCCTTTTCACTCAGTACCTCATGCCCGCCATGCTCCCCTCTTCTCCGGAGCGTCCTCCTCTCCGTGTTTTTAACTCTCCGCCCCCAGTAGTGCCCTCGGGGTGCGGGGGCCGCTCCCTGCACTGAGTCCTACGGTTGACGGCGGATAGGGCGAAAAGGGGATCCTTAAGGGTGGAGGAAGCACTGGATGATTATCTTTATTTGGGGGACAGGGTCAGGAGTGCAGAACCTTACCCCTTTATTTCGTCGTCCGTCGTTCCCTTGCCCTCCGTAAGAAAAGGGAATTGTCTTGACTTGCGTGGGTTACTTACCTCGTGTAGCAACTAAACCACCCATTTTCTCAGCTGGGCTTCTGGGATACACTGGATCTGTTTCCCAGTTCACTTCTTGAGGATTGATGGAACTAGAACTTACTCTTCCCGACCAAGTCGGGACTTAGAGTACTTTTTTGCCTCCTTGAACTCAGTTACCTGAAGGAGCTAGTTACTCCTGTGAATGAAGAGATTTAGGTGTGTTAATCGCTGTCCCGGACAGCTTTCCCGCTCTGTAAAGGTATGGTGCCCTCTTCGAGTTCATCCCCAGCACCAGATTCCCTCCAAGTTTACGATGTTCCTTCGTAAGGACTGGCCCTGAGATGGAGGTGGCGGCTTTACTGGTGGGTAGGTAGCATGTGGATGCTGAAGTTAGCAGTGTTTCCCTGTTCTCTTCTGGAGAGAACCAGTGTTCTTATCTGGTAAATGGTTACTTGAAGGGCTTTTGTGTGTGTGTGCTTCAGAGGAGGGAATAATATAAATTAAATCATCTTTTAGCAAAGAGAGGCAGTGTTTTCATGCCTACCCAGCAAGATTTGAAATAGTGCTTGAAGTTGGAGTAAAAGTAGGTTTGATTCATGTGAATTGGAGAAGAACTTTTGTAGTTTTGGAGCGGTTCCTTTTCCAGAAATTATAATTTAGACAACAGACGAATGTGGCACAGATGAAAGTAAGAAGTCTTCCCCTTCCACCTCTGTCCTTCAACCATCTTATCCTTCCTACAGCCATGACTGAAGTTTTTTGGGGCTCTGTATTAGTGTCTGTAAATGGTTGATTATCCTGTTCTTTTGGAGCTCTGTATTGGTGTCTGTAAATGGTTGATTGTCCTGTTTTTTTGGAGCTCTGTATTACTGTCTGTAAATTGTTGATTATCCTGTTTTGAGAGTTGAGTGATTTCTTTATTGCGTTTTCTTTGATACATGGGCTTAAATTCTTTCTTGAAGTCTGATGACTACTTTGATTTATATTTTTGGTGCAGGAGAAGTCTTGATAAGAATTGTCCTAGAAGGGGGCTGGAGAGATAGGTTAGGAGTACTGACTGCTCTTCCAGGAGACTCAGGTTCAATTCCAGCACCCCCAAGGCTGTCTGAAACTGTCTATAATTCTAGTTCCAGGGGATTTGACACCCTGGGGATGGGGTAAGAGAGAGAAAGAGAATATTATTCTAGAGTAACAGCAGTTGTGTGTGTGCTTGATTGGTAAGGAGGAAACTTCTGGTGATATTAAAGATAGTGGTGTGGAGGGGTTAAGCTCATTCTGAGGGAAGGAAGATATATCTGTTGGAAATTTCATACCACAGATGCTGGGCTGGGTCATAGACTTTCCTTGGGCTTTTTAAGAAGATAAGTTTATAAATAGTCCATGGTGAGTATTGGTCCGATATGATTGATAGACTTTTTCAGTCTGGGGGCAGTGATTTGTAAGAGGAGGGTATTAACAGAAGGCTGGACTTGTAGGTTGAATGACTAGTTTGAGAAGAGATGAGGTTTATATAGATTTATTTATTATTGTACATAAGTACACTGTAGCTGTCTTCAGACACCCCAGAAGAGGGCGTCAGATCTCATTACAGATGGTTGTGAGCCACCATGTGGTTGCTGGGAGTTGAATTCAGGACCTTTGGAAGAGCAGTCAGTGCTCTTAACCGCTGAGGTAAGAGCTCTCCAGCCCTATGTTACCTATTCTTTTGTACAGCTTGAGGTCGGTGATGGTGATTCC
>NC_034593.1:80761234-80764974 GCF_900095145.1 Mus pahari
GAGCCACCATGTGGTTGCTGGGATTTGAACTCAGGACCTTCGGAAGAGCAGTCGGGTGCTCTTACCCACTGAGCCATCTCACCAGCCCCTACCTATTCTTTAGTTGAGACTTTTTTTTGCTTTTTGTTTTTTTTCAAGACAGGGTTTCTCTGTATAGTCCTGGCTGTTCTGGAACTCACTCTGTAGACCAGGCTGGCCTCCAACTCAGAAACTCACCTGACTCTGCCTCCCAAGTGCTGGGATTAAAGGTGTGCACCACCACGCCCGGCTGAGAATATTTTAATGAGGTGAGAGTGGTTTGTGTTTGTCATCTGTATCCATCTTTATGGCACCATAGTTTGCTTCCCCTGATTATGTCATGTCTGTTAACTTCCTGTTTAGATACAGTCTCAACAGGGTTTGAATAGAAACTACGTTAAATACTTGTCTAGAAACAAAATTATCCTGGTTCCCTGATCAGCCCTTCAAATAGAAATCCTGGCAATAACTTAAACTGTGTTTAGCATAGGGGAACAGGGTGGAGAGAGAGGTGTGGGATTTTTTTTCTAACCCTCATAGCTCTATAGTACTTTCTAAAGTTTGTGTTTTCTAGAGTCATGATTGTAATCTCAACAATTGGAAAATTGAAGGAGGATTCTTTGAATTTGAAGTAGCATAGACTACATAGTAAATTCAAGATAGCTAGAGCTACTGAATTAAGACACATTCTTAAAACAATTAAAACCCTAAACAAAAAAGCTGGCATAGGCCTTTCATCCTCAGCTGGGAATCAGGAGTTCAAGGTCATCTTCTGTTTTATTTCACTTTTGAGCTCTCCTACATCCTTCCTCAAAAAAAAAAAAAAAAAAAAAAGGCTTGTGTGTTTTCCCCTCTTTGTTGTGGGTGGTGGAGTTTCTCTGTCATTTTCTCTTGGTTCCACAAGGCCTACTGGACACTCTAGATTGGGCCCTGGCGCACACCTTTGATTTCAGCACTTGGGAGGCAGAGGCAGGTAGATTTCTGAGTTCGAGACCAGCCTGGTCTACAGAGTGAGTTCCAGGACAGCCAGGACTACACAGAGAAACCCTACCTTGAAATAAAGGGGATAAAAAAGTTTGAAGGTTGAAGAGGTGTCAGGTGTCATTGTGCTCAGAAAGGCTAACATTTCAGGAGTCCCTTGTCTTTTTTTTGGTTTTTGGTTTTTTTGAGGCAGGGTTTCTCTATGTAGCCCTGGCTGTCCTAGAACTCACTCTGTAGACCAGGCTGGCTTTGAACTCAGAAATCTGCCTGCCTTTGCTGCCCAAGTGCTGGGATTTAAAGGCATGAGCCACCACTGCCCGGTTTTCTTTTTTCTTAAAGATTTATTTATTTTTATTTATATGAGTACACTGTAGCTGTCTTCAGACACACCAGAAGAGGACATCAGATCCTATTACAAATGGTTGTGAACCACCATGTCGTTACTGGGAATTGAACATCTCTCTAGCTCCTTGTCTTTTTTTTTTTTTTTTTTTTTTTGAGACAAGAGTTTCTCTACACAGCTTTGGCTGTCATTGAATTGGCTCTATAGACCAGACTGTCCTAGAACTCACATCCATCTATCTGCCTCCTGAGTGCTGGGGTTAAATATGTGTTTTAGCATGCCTGGCTCTCCTTGTTTTAAGCAGTGACCTATGTTGTTTGCCAAGCAGACTTCTCACCTCCACTTAACTGATTTTTTTTCCCTTCTCAAGCTGTGTAGTGAAACAGCAACTGTGCTGTACTGGTTCTAGACTCTCGAGCATATTCTCTATTAGCCACCAGTTTAGGAGACAAGCTAACAAGCAGCCCTTCTGCACTTAACTTAGGAGGCTCATTTGCTTGGCGTATTGAGAAAAGTCAAAACAGATTTGGTTGATGAAAACAACTGCTAGGAAAATCATAAAATTGAGCCATAAGTGGTTTCAAAGGACTTTGTTTCCTAGACCTTTGCAGGATTTACAGCCCAGTGTCCTTAGATGTCAGTGTACAGTATCAGGCATTTTGTGAGGCACATTGGAAGGAAAGGTATTAAAAAAAATACACACCTAGATTGATTCCAACTCTGGTTCTAGCATAAAACTGTCCTCCTGCTTATTGCTTGGGGAAAATCCCATCAACATGATGCCACACAGTTGCAGATCAATTAATTTTGGCTAAGTATGGAAAAAATTTGTTTTTGTGAAAAAGAATAGCTTTGGGAGAGAAAGTATCTATTTTTGAGTATATTCCATAATCTGAAGGTTTTTCTCTATATTGTTTGGGGACTTTCGCCAATTTCAGTTGGTGAAGCAGGGATCTTTTTCCTCAGTGTTCATTGATCAATGAGTTCCTTGGATAGGAGAGGAATGACAAATGATCATTAAGGCTTTTTTTTTTTTTTTTTTTTTTGGTGTTTCGAGACAGGGTTTCTCTGTATAGCTCTGGCTGTCCTGGAACTCACTTTGTAGACCAGGCTGGCCTCGAACTCAGAAATCCGCCTGCCTCTGCCTCCCAAGTGCTGGAATTAAAGGTGTGCACCACTACGCCTGACCTTTTTTTTTTTTAAAGATTTATTTTATGTATATATGAGTACACTGGTGCTGTCTTCAGACATACCAGAAGAGGGTGGATATCCATTATAGATGGTTCTGAGCCACCATGTGGTTGCTGGAAATCGAACTCAGGACCTCTGAAAGAGCAGTCAATGCTCTTAACCACGGAGCCATCTCTCCAGCCCTTCATATTAAGGCTTTATAAATTGGCTCTGTGATATGTAGTTTTCCTCAGAGTACCTTAAATTGTCATTACCTTGAATTACCTACAACTGGCCAGAAACTTCAAGAGTTTGGGATTATAGTGGCAAGAGTAACAGGTGCATACTTTGTTTCTGTTTTATTTGGTTTGGTTTCTTTTTTGAGACAGGGTCTGTCTGTCCTGGAACTCTCAGAGATTGGCCTGCATCTGCTTACTGAGTGCTGGGGGTTAAAAGCCTACTCTACCATGCCTAGATAGTTTTTTTTTTTTTTTTTTTTGAGGTATAAAATGTTCAAATCCCAGATATAAAAGAGTCATAGTAATTGCACATCTTAGGTATGAGAACTTGTTTGAGACAGTTTCTTACTGTAGCTCATGCTGGTCTTCAACTCCCAGTGTGATCTTTGGCTTTAGCCTTCCAAGTGTTAAGATTAAAAATGTGTGCTATCCTACCTGGTGTGTTTATTATCATTTACTTATTTACTTAGGTTTTTTTTTTTTTTGAGTTAGTAACCTGCTACATAGACCAGGCTGACCTAAGATTCCTCTTCCTCCTGACATAGCCACCCAAATCCTGGAATTACAGGCGTGCATGCCTACACCCACCTTTGATTTTAATGAATTTTTTAAAAAAGATTTATTTATTATATGTAAGTACACTGTAGCTATCTTCAGACACGAGAACAGGGAGTCAGATCTCATTAAGGATAGTTGTGAGCCACCATGTGGTTGCTGGGATTTGAACTCTGCACCTTTGGAAGAGCAGTCAGGCGCTCTTACCCGCTGAGCCATCTCACCAGCCCTGATTTTAATGAATTAATTTAGTAGTGATAGTTTATTTTAGACAGGGTCTCATTATGTCTGGAATTCACTGTGTTCATCAGGCTGGCCTCAAAGTCATAGAATCAATCTGTCTACCTCTGCCTCCCAAATGCTGGGAATAAAGGTGTTCACTACTATGCCGGTAAATTTAAAAAAAAAAAAAAAAAAAAAAATATATATATATA
>NC_034593.1:80765136-80770339 GCF_900095145.1 Mus pahari
TGTGTGTGTGTGTGTGTGTGTGTGTGTGTGTGTGTGTGTGTGTAAGTGTGTGTAATCTAGTAGACTGCTAAAGAAATTAAGCAGGGGCTGGTGAGATGGCTCAGTGGGTAAGAGCACCTGATTGCTCTTCCGAAGGTCCAGAGTTCAAATCCCAGCCACCACATGGTGGCTCATAACCATCCGTAACAAGATCTGATTCCCTCTTCTGGAGTGTCTGAAGACAGCTACAGTGTACTTACATATAACAATAAATAAATAAATCTTTAAAAAAAAGAAATTAAGCAAAGTATTGAAAACTCTTATTGTAATTATACCTGATGATACATATTTTTTAAATAATTCATGTTGTTGTTATTATTTGAACCTAGCAGACTTACTCCTTTAAGATTCCTGATCAAAACTGTTGATTTTTGTCTTGTTTAGGCTGTGTACAGGAAAGTTAAATTTATAGCCTTCCAAAATATGGATTGTTTTTATAGAGAATTTATATTGGGCATCAGGAAAAATAAATTCTTTGAGTATTTGTGAGGGATTTGCAAGTTTTAACTGGAGGGCTTATATTATTTACAGTGAACTTTTTAATAGTCTAGATCTGGAATTCTGGAAGAAGTAGACTAATACGTGGCAAAGTGAAATAGTGAAATGTAGGGGTAGAGAACCTTTTTTTGTTTTTTTTCTTTTTTGAAGGTGTTTAACTTAGGGTTGCCCCATGCTAGGCAAGTGCCCTACAACTGAGCTGCAAATCTAGATCCTTATACTCTTTATCTTTTTCATGAGCTGTAGCTTGTTTGAGACTAGCCACATAGTCCAGGATAACCTAGAATTCCTGATTCAACTGCCTTAGCCTTCCAAGTGCTGAGATGACTGCCTGCCTGTCAGAAAATAGCTACTTTTTTTTACACTGAGATAATACAGCTAATTGCCACATGTCTTTCATATAATTGCTTCAATGCCATATTTTCTTTATTTTTATTTTTATTTTACTTTATATTTATGAGTGTTTTGCCTACATGGATGTCTGTACTTCGGGAACTGGAGTTACAGTTGTTAGCTGCCATGTGATTGCTGGGAATTGAACCTGGGTCTATGCAATAAGAAGCCAGTGTTTACAACCACTCAGTCATCTCTCCAGCCCCTTGTTTTATTTTTATTTTTTTGAGACAAGATTTCATTTAGTGCCTGGGCAAGCCTGCTTCCTCAACCTCTGAAGTACTGGGATTACAGCCATGAGCCTCCATGCCTGACTAAATGTCATCTTTTTAATGAGGCCTTATTTCTACCATTTATTTTTATTTTTACTTTTTACTTTATGTGTATAAGTGTTTTGTCTCTGTTTTTATGTGGACTATGCTTGGTATCTGTGGAGGCCCAGAAGACAGACAGGAGTCACCATGAGCATGATAGGAACTGAATGCAGGTCCTCTTGAAGAACTATTAGTGCTCAGCTAGTGTTGAGTTCTTACCCCAGCCCTAAATTTCATTTGTGCGTGGGTGCATAAATGTCTTTACTTGCTGAGCCACCTTACTGTCCATCTGTTCATCTATCTATCCATTCATTCGTTCATTGAGAAGAGTCTCAGCTATCTTAGGCTGGCCTTAAACATACTATGGAATTGAGGATGATCTTGAAGTTCTGATTCTATTGCTTCTACTTCACAAATCCTGAAATAAAGGCATTCATCACCACATCAAGTTTTCCTACCTCTTTAATCTTATCTTCAGCCCCCATCTATCCTTCATATCTAATAGTTTTCTTTTACTCTCTTCTCTTTTTCATGGTACTTAATAACTTTAAAGCATTTAATTGTGCTGGGCAGTGGTGGCAAATACTATTTACAGCACTTGGGAGGCAGAGGCTGGCCATCTCCGAATTTGAAGCCAGACAGCCAGGGCTGTTAAACCAACAAATAAAAGAATAAAAAGAAAAGAAAATGCCGGGCGTGGTAGCGCACGCCTTTAATCCCAGCACTTGGGAGGCAGAGGCAGGCTGATTTCTGAGTTCGAGGCCAGCCTGGTCTACAAAGTGAGTTCCAGGACAGCCAGAGCTACACAGAGAAACCCTGTCTCGAAAAAAAAAAAAAAAAAGAGAGAGAAAAAAGAAAAAAATAAAGAAAAAAATTAAATTCATTGCTTGTTGTTTCCCATCTTGTGATAAAGGTTTTGAAGGTGTGGATTCATATTCATGGTATTTATTTTGATACTTTGTTTAGTGTCTAATATAATTTCTGTCATACAGTTAATAGTCATATTTGTTATTGAATTGGCATAATGGTGTCTTCCTAACTAAATGTAAACTTCATTTACAACAAAATAAGTGTGATAAATACAATATTGGATTGCAAAATTGGATTGTAGCTGGGCAGTGGGGGCGCATGCCTTTAATCCTAGCACTTGGGAGGCAGATGCAGGCGAATTTCTGAGTTCGAGGCCAGCCTGGTCTACAAAGTGAGTTCCAGGACAGCCAGGGCTATACAGAGAACCCCTGTCTCAAAAAATAAACAAACAAACAAAAAGCAAAAGAAAATTTTGTACACGTGTGCATGTAGTTGGGTAGAGTGCGCATGTAGATGCATGTAGTGCTCAGAGAGACTAGACGAGATGAGTTACAGGTGGTTGCAAGATTCAAGTACCGGGATGTGGGTATTGGGAACTGAATTCAGGTCTTCAGGAAGAGCTGTACATGTACTTAACCACTGAGCCATCTCTCTAGCCTTGGTTAAATGTTTTGTAAACTTTTTTTTTTTTAGAACTTTTTTCTTAGATTTTATTTATTCATTTAATGTATATGAGTAGTCTTCAGACACACTAGAAGAGGGCATCAAATCCCATTACAGATACACATTGTAAGCCACCGTGTGGTTGCTGGGAATTGAACTTAGGACCTCTGGAAGAGTGGTCGGTGCTCAAATTATATAAATATGAGTGCTGGAAAGATGGCTCAGCAGTTAAAAGTACTGATTGCTCTTCAGAGGACCCAGGTTCAATTCTCAGCAACCACTGGCATCTTAATGTCTGTAATTCTAGTTCTAGGAAACATGACATCACACAGACATACATGCAGGCAAAACACCAAAGCACATACAATAAAAATAAACATTATTTTTCAAAAGAATTATATAAATAATGACAAAAGATTGCCTCCTCATTGAAATAAGTTATTTTTAGTACTAAGAATTAAAATCTTTAAGTATATTCATATATATTATTAGATTCTACCTAGAGGTAAACATGTCTATTTTCATACTTTATTGTTACTCCAAATACAAAACTCCCATTAACATTGTTTCCTTTTTTGAGTCATTAAGTCATCAAAGCCAGAAATGTGAGCATCATTGACATTCTTTGAGAATGTATGCAATGTACTTTTATTATAATCACCTTCCATTTCCCCTCTCCAACTCTCTCTCTCTTTCCTTCCTTCCTTCCTTCCGACAGGGTCTAGATATAAACCAGGCTGGTGTTGAATTCGTAGTCCTCTTGCCTTAGCCTCTTTTTTTGTTTTGTTTTGCTTTTTTTTTTGTTTTTCAAGACAGGGTTTCTCTGTGTAGCTCTGGCTGTCCTGGAACTCACTCTGTAGACCATGCTGGCCTCGAACTCAGAAATCCACCTGCGTCTGCCTTCCAAGTGCTGGGATTAAAGGCGTGTGCCACCACTGCCCGGCACCTTAGGCTCTTAAATGCCAGAATTGTTTAGTTTACATGTACCACTAGGCTCATTACTTTTGTTATTTTGTGTATATTCCTTTCTTTGGTTTCTTCTGAATCTTCACTAATTCATGTCTATCACTGAAATTCTGATAAAGAATATTTCCACAAAGTCTTGTCTATGTGTGTATTTTTGGAGGGGAAGGTAGGGGTTTCTAGAAAAGTTTTTCTCTGTGTAACCTTGGCTGTCCTAGAACTTATTCTATAGAGCAGGTTGGCTTTGAACTCACAGAGATTCACCAGCCTCTGCTCCCTGAGTGTGAGATTAAAGGCAAATGCCACTGCACCTGGTCTGTTGTTTTGAGATAGGTTCTGTAGCCTAGGATGGATGTGTGTGGGAGAATGACCTCAATGATTATTCCTTCCTTTACTTCCAACTACTGGAATTTTAGTTGTGTGCCCCTAGGTTCTGGTTCGCTAGCTGTTCTGAGACTTGATCTCATTATTTAGACCAGACTGGCTGAGAACTTACTATGTAGACCAAACTTTGAGCAAATTGTTTGACTGTTTACTGAGTGCTAGCATTACTGACATGCACTACCAGACTGGGCACCATGATCTTTTATAATCCTTTTTAGTCTTGGTGCATTCCCCTTTTTCTTTTGGAGGTAGAGTCTCACTGTGGTCAAGGCTGTCTCAGAGGTCTATATTGCATATTGCCTTGGCCAGCCATCTTTTTTTTTTTTTTTTTTTTTAATTTTTTAAAGATTTTATTTATTTTATCTATATGAGTACACTGTCGCTGTCTTCAGACACCAGAAGAGGGCATCAGATCCCATTATAGATGGTTGTGAGCCACCATGTGGTTGCTGGGAATAGAACTCAGGACCTCTGGAAGAGCAGTCAGTGCTCTTAACCACTNAGCCATCTCTCCAGCCCAGCCAGCCATCTTTTAACTTATAACAAAGTTCTCTTGCTTTGATCTCCTGAATGCTGAGGTTGTAAGCATGGATCTCTGTAGTTGAGTTATTCTTTTTCCTAAATATTTTAATACTTATTTAATGTATGTGAGTACACTGTCACTGTCTTCAGACACACCAGAAGAGGGCATCAGATCCCATTACAGATGGTTGTGAGCCATCATGTGGTTGCTGGGAATTGAACTCAGGNCCTCTGGAGGAGCAGTCAGTGCTCTTAACCACTGAGCCATCTCTCCAGCTTAGGTTGACTTAATCTTGTTCTCTTTTAAACTCTGATATTGTCTTTGAGGTGTTCTCCTAAACAGTCTTCTTATTTTTGTTAAAGATATTCAGTAATGCCCACTCATTGAAAAGATAAAATTTAAACTTGCTTAGCATTCAAGACTATTTATGATCTTGACCTTTGCCTTTTTATCCAGTATGTCTTTTCTTCATTACAGTTAATATGTGAATAAATACAGTTTTAAATTCTCAGATCAATCTCCAAATCTCAACTTAAATGCTGCTTTCTCTGGAAAGCCTTTTCTTACTTGCCCATAAGGATTTAAATATATTTTCTTTCTTTCTTTTTTTTTTTTT
>NC_034593.1:80770619-80777251 GCF_900095145.1 Mus pahari
TTTTTTTTTTTTTTTTTTTAAATCTCACTATAATAAATATTTCTTGCCTACCCTCAGTAGTCTGTTAGTATCCTAAAAGGAAAATACAGTGGTTCAGTTCAAAGCATTGGTTGCTCTTCCAGAGGACCCGAGTTCCATTGCCGGAACCCACAATGTGGCTCACAACTGCTTGTAACTCCTGTCCCAGGGGATCTGATGCCTTCTTTTGCCCTGCTTGGCTCACTTGTATGCACATAGTGCACAGACATTCATGCCAGCAAGATATCCACAAATATAAAATAATAAAATACAAAATTAAAATAACAATGTATTTTCAGTGCCTAAAATGTTATTTGCTAAAAGATATTGAGGAACATTTGTTGCATAAGTGAACATTCCTGTAGGTTGAGAAAATGCTTCATAAATTTAGAAGATGCCTCTTTTGAAGGATTATTGGTTCTTCCATATATAGTTGTTTGTATGCCTGTGACCTGGACTACTTGCTTCCCGACCCTATCTGCCCTTGGTGGTTGTAGGTTAGGTGGTGCAGTCAATGACACAGACTCCAGGAGCAGGTGAGAAATGCTACAGCAAGTTCATCTGAGCACTGCTGCAAGCTCCTTTAATAACTCTCCACCGGTGCCCCATTGGTCCCAAGAAAGCATCTCTTCTAAACAGCAGTTTCTGATTGGCTGGCATTGTCTGTACCAGCCTTGTTCTCTCAGGCAGTCCTCAATTAGGTCCTCCTGCAGGAGATGCTTTGCGGCCCCCTAGCATTTACATGGAGGCAGCCTGCCATGCCTGCTACATATCTACCCTTTTGTTTTTAGATTTTGACAGCCTAGTGGGAACTGGTATTATGCTATTGCCTCAACATTGTTGACCCCACCTTGGAAGATATCCAGTACACTGGACTGTCTGTTTTAGGTTTCCTGTCTTCCAGGATCTTACCTGTCATTGACTGCCAGACCTCAAAGAGATAGAGGAGGCATGTCACACAAAGGGGAGATGAGGAACAGCCTATGTGGTGGTCTCATAGATCTCTGCCATCCATGCTTTAATCACTTCCTTGGGGGGTGGGGGTCAATTGGGATTTTTGAGAGCCATTAGCACCTGGAGGGTCACCTTATTTTTGGAACACTGCCTGGAGATATGCAGTGTGAGACACTTAAACAAAATAATTATTAGTATAACAATTCCTCCCATCATAGTGTAAGTGGCTATTGAGGAAGGATCAAACAGCCTCTTAATTGTTTTACACTTTTCCCAAGAACCTGGCATCCAGGGAGAGCACAGATACGCTGGTCCATTGAGGTTGGCTATGTTCTCCCTTAACAACACAGACTAGTTAAGGGATTTGTCTGACCAGGTTCCTTTAAGATACCTTCAGTGACGTTATATACCTAGTAAGGAGTTAGGCAGATCTAGTGAAACCTGGGGTCACAGGCCAGTAGAGACATGTCCCTCAAAAGGGCCAACACTTCTGCAAGCAAGTCAATTTGTTGTAAAAGGATGGCTTGATAAAGATGTTGATTTGGTACCTCCTGTGCCTGCAGTGCCTCAGCTAACTTAGAGATTACAGCATATTGACAGTCTCTGCCATAATAGCTGTCAGGGTCAAGACAGCAGCAGCTGTTGTTGCCCCGACAATGCCGGCAATGATGGCTGCAATGATGGCAGTTGTAATACCAAAATTCCTCTTTCCCTGGTGTAGGTTGTGAGTCTGGGCCATCATAGTGATAGCATGAAAGTGGTTGGTATTTACCACCAGCATCCAAATGGCAGCTGGTTCCCTCTTCAGGATAGCCATTGTTGAATACCTCATCCAGCAGGTGGTCAGGAGACTTTCTCATTAAAGTAGTTAAGGCTGTCTCTGACTGTGGTGGTATTAGTGACCAGAAAGAAACAGGGAGGTTGGACACAGTCTGGGGTGGCTTTCTAGGCAATCTGGCTGCCAATGGTCACATTCATTTACAGGGGTTGCCCCAGACCACATTTTTGCCAACCAGTTTATGTGGAAATTCGTCTCATTAAAGAGATGGCCACTTTTTAGAAGAGTAAGTAAATTAAGACACATAAATCCCAATTGCTCATAATGGAGTCACATTGGAATCTAATGGGATCCCTGTTAACATAGGGATTAATATTGGAAGCATCATGTCAGGTAAACCTTTATATACCAAATGTGAGGTTAGATGACAATATCAGGTAGTCCCCGGTGAATTTTACACCTACTGCAGGCTGTCAGTGCTCCTAAGGGAGCATTTGAGGGACCCTTGGACAGTGAGGCGGGGATGGACATGATATGTTTGGGGAATCCTTTGGGGATTTGTAGTCAGTAAGGAGAATGTAAATTTCCATGCCTAACGTGCCATAAGTTAGATTACTGTGAAAGTCCCCTGTGGTCATATTGTACAGTTGAATACAAGGGCCAACGGAGGAGACATTGGTGGTAAAGCAGAGAATTTGCCTCCATGAGCCAGGTGCTTGCTAATCATTGTGTAGTAGTGACTAAGTTCACAAAGGGCAAACCCAAACTCACATTGGAAGAGAAATCTTGGTTGGGTCACTTGATTTGTGTGTGTGTGTGTGTGTGTGTGTGTGTGTGTGTGTGTGTTTGAGTTTGAGACAGGGTTTCTCTGTATAGCACTGGCTGTCCTGGAACTCTATAGACTCAGAGATCTGTCAACTTCTAATTTCCAAGTGCCGGGATTAAAGGTGTACACTACCATAGCCTGGCTGTCACTTGATATCTTTAAGCCTTAATTTCTTAAACTTAGAAATGATAACTACGCCAGGCGTGGTCGCGCACGCCTTTAATCCCAGCACTTGGGAGGCAGAGGCGGGCGGATTTTTAAGTTCGAGGCCAGCCTGGTCTACAGAGTGAGTTCCAGGACAGCCAGGGCTACACAGAGAAACCCTGTCTCAAAAAAACAAAAAACAAAACAACAAAAAAAGAAATGATAACTACTATTTTACTAAGTTTCTATGCTAATAAAAATTCACGCATGTAGTGTTTTGTAAACTAAAGCACCTTAAGATTTTTATTTTTAATTATGTTTAGATGGAACTAGAGAAATGGCATAGTTAAGAGCATTTGTTGCTCTTCTGAAGGGCCTGAGTTGGTTCTTTTTTTTTTTTTTTTTCAAGACAGGGTTTCTCTGTGTAGCCCTGGCTGTCCTGGAACTCATTTTGTAGATCAGGCTGGCCTCAAACTCAGAACTCTGCCTGCCTCTGCCTCCCGAGTGCTGGGATTAAAGGCTAAAGGCGTGCGCCACCATGCCCGGCGCTGAGTTGGTTCTTAATACCTGTATTGGGTGTCTCATTACCTGTAATTCAACACCAGAAGATTTGACACTTTTTTCTGACCACTTTTCACAGGTGCCATGCACACAAACACAGTCATACACTTAAAAAGACATATTTTTTAAAGGGGGAGGGCACGAGTGTGTATCTTTCTCTGCCTGTCTGCATGGGTGCAGGTTCCTGTGGAACTCAAAGAGTTCAAGGCTGGCCTGCTTTTGCCTCCCAAGTGCTGGGATTAAGTAAATGTATCACTATGCTTGGCTTGTTTATACAGGGTTTTATTATATATATATACATACACAGCTCAGATTCTTCTAATTTAATTTAATTTTTCTTTCTACATTTATTTAATTGTGGAATAAGGATGGGGTGTGTGCTTGTATGGAGGTTATAGGACAATTTACAGGAGTTGATTCTCTCCTGAGTTTTATGGATTGAACTCAGGTCATCAGATTTAGTAGCAGGCATCTTGCTGGCTCCACATAGATTGTTTTGAATTCATGCTCCTCTTCCCTCAGCCTCCTGAGTTTTGGAATCATCAGTGTCATCCATTATGACTGGCTTACCCCACTCCTTTCCCAAATATTTTGTTTTGTTTTGTTTTGTTTTGTTTTGTTTTTCGAGACAAGGTTTCTCTGTATAGCTCTGGCTGTCCTGGAACTCACTTTGTTTGAACTCACTTTGTAGACCAGGCTGGCCTCGAACTCAGAAATCCGCCTGCCTCTGCCTCCCGAGTACTGGGATTAAAGGCGTGTGTGCCACCATGCCCGGCCTCCCAAATATTTTAATGCACCTTCAGATTTGGTAGCTATTCCCATTTGACTTTATATAATGTATAACTATTGAGCTGAAAGCTTTTCAAGGAATATGGGCAAGTAGAAAATGACCTTTTATAGCAGTGTTTTGTAGTTGGCAGTAATATGGCAGTTGCATCTTGAAGAACCTTGAGGGTTCTAAGGAGAATTAAATAGTGGTGATTTATTTGAGATCTAGGTCTAATGAAGTATTTTACATATATACCAAATATATAATAAAACTTTATGAAAAAAAATGAGGGGCTAAAGAGATAGCTTAGTGGTAAAGGGGGCTTGCTGTAGAAGGCTCAGTGTTTTGCCAACCACCTTGTAGTTCACAGTTGCCATCAATTTCAATTTTAGGACTCAGTTTCCTCTACTGGCCTCCACAGCACCTTCATGTGGATATGTGAGCACATAGACAGACACACAAATAAATAAATAAATAAAAGGATAAATCTTTTTTCTTTTTGTTTTTTTTGAGACAGGGTTTCTCTGTGTATCTCTGGTTCTCCTGAGTCTTGATTTGTAGGCCTGGCTGGCCTTGAACTCATATCTACCTGCCTTTGCCAGCCAAGTGCTGGCATTGAAGGTACGCATTACTCCCACCTGGCAAAATCTTAAACAACAGCATTCAGGCATAATGACACACACTTGTATTCTCAGTCTTCAGGAGCCAGAGTAAAAAAGATAGATATAAGTTTGAGGTTAGCCTGGTCAACAAGATGAGTTGAGGCCTTTTCTCAGAAAAAAATAGAGCAAACAACCACCAAACCCAAATGTATGTAATCGGGTTTTTTTTTAAGTATATATTTGAGTTATGGAGAGTAGGGAGCCATCAACACAGTTCTGGAAATTAAACTCAGGGTTCTGAAAGTGCAGTTTATGAGTATGTGCTCTTTTATTTTTATTTTTGAGTTTTTGAGACAGGTTCTTAAATGTAGTCCAGGCTGACCTCAAACCCAATGTGCAGATGAGGCTTCCCTTGAGGCCTCCACTTCTCCCAGGCAGGAGTTATAGGCCTCTGTCACCATATCAGCTCTGGATCTAGTTGAGGACATGAAAAAGAGGAGAAAAGGAAACTAAGATTTTAGGGTTTTTCTGTGAGTGTGTGTGTGTGTGTTCGTTCATATACACACATATGAGTATAGCTGTGTGAGAGCCATGGCCTTTGTTGGGGCTGTTAGTACCTCTCTTAGGGTTCTAGAAAGCAAACTCCAGCTTGTATGGAAATAGTATGACTTTTGCCCAGTGTTTATAACTATCTAATGTATAAGGAAACCTTTGGAAAGTGGCAACTTAACTTTGTTTTCCTGTCTCACTATGCAGTGCTGGCTGGTGTTGAATTCAGTATGGGGAGACAGGATGGCTTCTAGGATAGATCTAGCTGCCTCTACTGGGGTTAAAGGTATAGGCCATCATGCCTGAAGGAGTTTTGCTTTTTAAAAAAGTTAATAGCAAACTTGGCATACATATTTCTGGATATGTGGAAAAATGTGTAAAATATAGTAATCATTTTAACCCTTTAAAATGCAAAGCTTAGCAGAGGTTGATGTCTGGCATCTTCCTCTCTTTCTTCCTTTATCTCTCTCCACTTTATTTTTGAGACAGTTTTTCCTCTCTATACTTGGAGCTCATTGATTGGCCAGACTTGGCCAGAGAGCTCTAGAAAAAACATGTTATCCTAGACCCCATAGTGCCGTTGTTATAGACATATGCCATCTATGCTGGGGATATGAAGTTGAACTATCTCCACATCCCTGATTCTTCCATGATTTTAGAATTTTTTAGTAGGTATCAATCTGGCCTCCACCTATACACTGTGGCATGTACTCCACCATACAGTTTGAAAAATAAAAGGTAAATCCTGTGCTTGCTGAGGATAGCCTTGAACTTCTGATCATCTTGCTACTATACTTACAGACTCCTGAAATATACCTGGTTTATGCTGAGCTGGGGATGAAATCTAACTTTGCTAGGCAAGCATTCTACCATCAGAGCTGCATCTCTACCCCTGGCTATGTCATAATTTTATCTGGTTCTCCAGACCTGTTGTTTGGAATAATATGAAATAAACAGTTTTCATAGGTTTACATATGACTTGTTAATACACAAATTAATGTTATTATCATTAGTAACCAAAGTAAATGCAAATGAAAGTTAAACACAGAAAAAAATGAGATAGCAAAAAAGAATCTTAGCAAAGTTATTTTGGATATAAAAGGCAATGAACAAGGCTGGAGATAGCCCAGTAGTAGTATAGGCAAGTCCTGGGTTCAAGTCCCAGTACTAAAAAACCAAAGTAGTTTATGTCAAAACCATAGCTTTTATGTTTTTGCGTAAGAAATGATGGGTGTTTTAGGATTTTTTGTTTTGAGACAGGGTCTTACTATGTATTTTTTGGCTGGTTTAGAACTCACAGGGAGTCCATTTGTCTCTTCCTCAGTGCTGGGATTAAAGGCATATGTGTTACTCTGCTAGGCATGAAATTTATGGATGTATGTATACATGGAATTACATGACTTTTCTTTTTTCTTTTCTTTTTTTTTTTTT
>NC_034593.1:80778276-80783602 GCF_900095145.1 Mus pahari
CTCGGAAAAAAAAAAAAAAAAAGGAGTGAGAGGGCTGGTGAGATGGCTCAGTGGGTAAGAGCACTTTTCCAAAGGTGCTTTTCCAAAGGTCCGGAGTTCAAATCCCAGCAACCACATGGTGTCTCATAACCATCCGTCACAAGATCTGACGCCCTCTTCTGGAGTGTCTGAAGACAGCTACAGTGTACTTACATATAATAAATAAATAAATCTTAAAAAAAAATAAAAAGGAGTGAGAAACTGGAACTGTATGGATGAAGAAAGGGAGGACCAGAATACTTGCCACTCTTTTGAATTTCAGGGTAAACATTAAGAAATGTTTTTTTGGTTTTTTTTTTGCCCCTGCTTCTTAGATTCCTCTGCTGTACCTCATTTCAATCAGTCTTTTGCTTATCAAAAAAAAAATTTTTTTTTGAGACAGGGTCTTTCAATAGGTTTTTTTGTTGTTGTTATAATTTTTTATTTACTATTATATTTTTACTTATTCACTTTACATCCCACTCACTGCCATACTTCTGTCTCCCCCTCACACAGTCTTTTCTCCCACCCCTCCTCCCCTTTTCCTTTGAGTAGGTGGGCGCTCCCCTGTGTATCATATGCCTCACCCCTTCCTGGAATGCCTAGGTCTAGCCTGTGTATGCTCTTTGGTTGGTGGTTCAGTCTCTGAGAGCCCCAAAGGTCTAGGTTAGTTAACTCTGTTGGTCTTCCTGTGGAGTTCCTATTCCTTTAGAGGCTGGCTCATAATAGTTTTGTTTGTTTATGATCTATTTATTTATTTATATATATGAGTACACTGTTGCTCTCTTCAGACACACCTGAGCAGGGCATCCCATTAACAGGTGGTTGTTAGCCACCATGTGGTTACTGGGAATTGAACTCAGGACCTCTGGAAGAACAGTTAGACCTCTTAACCACTGAGCCATCTCTCCAGCCCCTCATAATAGTTTTGACTGTCATGGAATTCACTATGTAGACCAGGCAAGCTTTGTACTCACAGAGATCCTCTTGAATGCTGGGATTAAAGGTATGTACCACAAATTTTGTTAAAACACTCTCTGAGGTACAATGTATATATGGAAAAAAAGTTATCTGCATAGAGATACAGAATATTACCTCTTCCTAGAAATCTGTTTCTTGAAAAAAAAATTTACATTTATTCATTCATGTGCTAGGTATGCATATGGCTTGTTATGCTTGTGGAGGTCAGAGGACAACTCATAGAATGGATTTTCTCCTTCTGGGATTGAATTTGGATCATCAGGCTTGGCAGCAAGTGCCCTTTTCTGCTTAGCTGTCTCACTGACCTCAGAAATCTTTTTGTTTTCTCTGTTGTCATTCTATCTCCAGAAGGGAACCCCCCACACCCACCCCAAGACAGGGTTTCTCTGTATAGTTCTGGCTGTCCTGGAACTCACTCTATAGACCAGGTTGGCCTCGAACTCAGAAATCCTCCTGCCTCTGCCTCCCAAGTGCTAGGATTAAAGGCATGTGCCATCATTGCCTGGTGGGAACCACATTTTTATTTGCTATGGTGTGTAAATACTCTGTGCTAACCATTTATACTGTGGAGTGCTTCCTCTGGATAGTATTCATGTCGTTTGTAGAAAGAATTGGTGTTGCTATTATTCATATTTTGTTTCTAGAGGCCAGAGATACTGCTAAACAATCAACAGTACCTAAGACAGCTGTTGCTGCTGCTGCTGCTGCTTCTCCTCCTCCTTTTTTTATTAAGTTTTATTATTTATACAATGTTTTGCCTGCATATACACCTTCAGATCAGAAGAGGGCACCAGATCTCACTATAAATGGTTATGAGCCACCATGCTGGGAACTGAAATCAGTACCTCAAAAAGAGCAGCCACTGTGCTTAACCTTTGAGCCATGTCTCCAGCCCCCTAAGGCAGCTTTCTACAACAAAGATCTCTTCTCAGCTTCCCAAAGTTAGTAGGACTGAGGTTAGGAAATAGATATACTTGGCTAGAATATATTGTAGCATTATAGCAATAAGCTACATGTTAACTTATTGAAAACCCAGACTGCTTTTGAAATTTTTGTGGGAATTCTTCACCAAAAATCCCTTGTATGATCCTAGCCATTAGGAGGCTGAGACAGAATGATTGATAATTCCAGGTTAATCTGCCATACAAAGTGAAAGACTGCTCAGCAAAACAAGGCAACCCTTCCCAAAGAAACAAAATCTGTTTTTGAAAAGCTCTTATCAGCACACTCTGTTTTGTTTGGAGACAAAATTTCACTCAGTAGTCCAGGCTGGTCTGGAACTCTCTCTAGCCCAGGATGGCCTTGAATTTGTAGCAAGCTCCCTGCTTCAGTCTCTAGTGCTGGAATTAATGTGTTTTGAGTCACTATGCCATGCCTAGCTGTGAATATGTTTTTCCTTCTTTCAATAAAGAAAGTTCCTTGCAAAACTACTGGTTAAAATATAGAGGCCCTACCAGCAGCTGACCGAGACAGACACAGATACTTACACCTAATCATTGGACTGAAGTTGGAGACTCCTATGGTTGAATTAGGGGAAGGATTGAAAAAGCTGAAGGGGAGGGTGACCCCAGAGGAATACCAGCAGATTCAACAAACCCAGTCCTGTGGGAGCTCCCAGAGACTGAGCCACCAACCAGGCAGCCATACATGGGCGGATCTGAGGCTCCTGGCACATATATACCACACTGCCTGGTTTGGCCTCAGTGGGAGAAGATGGGCCTAATGCTCAAGAGACTTGAGGCCCCAGGGAAGGGGGATGCCTATTGGGTGGGGAGCATCCTCTAGGAGGTAAGGAGGAGGAGAAATGGGATGAGGAACTGTGGGAGGGGGGGACCAGGAGAGGGAGTCAATGGCTGGAATATCAAGAAATAAAAAATGTAAAATATCTAATCTTTTTTGCAATACTCTTGGATAGGAACAATGAATTTTTAAAAAGGATTTATTTTTATGTGTGTCAGGAGCTGCATGTATTTATGTACGTGTACCACTTCTTTGACTGGTACCCTGAGAACCAGAGGAGTATGTATAATCCTTTGGAACTGGAGTCTCAGACAGTTGTGAACTATCATGGGGGTGCTGAGAACTGAATTCAGGTTCTCTGCAGGAGAAACAAGCAGTCTTAACTGCTGAGTCTATCTGTCCAGCGCTGGACAGGAGTGATAAATGACCAATATTCTACATTGAGAAATAGATAGATCATTTAAATTTTTCTCTTAAAATTTATTTTGTGTATGTTTTATAGTGCGTATCTGTCTGTCTGTCTATGTAACTGCTTGTCAGCCATAGCATGCTTTTGGAGGGAGGCCAGAGAACAGTTTGTTCTCTTCTAACATGTCAGTTCCAGAGATCAAAGTCTGGTCATTAGGCCTGGTGGCAAGTGCCTTTCCTACGTACTACTAGCCATCTTTCTGCTCCTACTCTATCACTTCTGTAGACCAGGCTGGCCTTGAACTCAGAAATCCACCTGCCTCTGCCTCCCAAGTGCTGGGATTAAAGGCGCGCGCCACTGCCACCACCACTGCCACCACCACAACCTGGCTTTCTTTCTCTCTCTCTTTCTTTTTTTGTTTTTGTTTTTGTTTGTTTGTTTGTTTGTTTTTTGTTTTTTTGGTACTGTGCTAACTCTTCTTGTTACTTATCTTGTTGATTTTTTTTTTTTTTTTTTTGGTTTTTTTTTGGTTTTTTCAAGACAGGGTTTCTCCGTATAGCCCTGGCTGTCCTGGAACTCACTCTGTAGACCAGGCTGGCCTCGAACTCAGAAATCCGCCTGCCTCTGCCTCCCGAGTGCTGGGATTAAAGGCGTGCGCCACCACGCCCGGCTGCAATAAACTTCTTGCTTGCCTCTTAAAAGAAAAATATCTCTGCGGTTTCCTACATTTGAAATCAAATTTTGCTGGATAATGCTGGCCTCGAAACTTTTAAATTTTTCTTTGTGTATGTGTTTGATGTATGTATGTGATATATGTGCAAAGGTCCTTGTATAGATTCTTGAGTGCCATATCAAATATGGAGGGCAGAGGACAACCTTGTGGTTGTTACCTTTCAGGGTCAAGTGGCACAGGGTCTTTGTTTTGTGATTTCGAATGCCAGGCTAGCCAGCTAGTGAGCTTCTAGGGATCCTCTTGTGTCTGCCTCTCACCTTGCTGTAGGAGCTTTGGGATTATAGATACACTTAACTGTACACACATACATACGTGTAAGATACTTTGTTTTACATACATGGATATTTTGTCCACATGTATGTCTGTGTACCACTTGTATGCCTGGTGCCTGCAGAGACCAGAAGGCATTGAATACCTTGGTATTGGCATTATGTGAACTGCCATGTGTGTGCTAGAAATTGAATCCAGGTTCTTGGAAAGAGCAGCCAGTGCTCTTAACTACTGAGCCATCTCTCCAGCACCCTTACTCAGTTTTTGATAGGTATTCCATACATATGATCGTAAATTTATAACCCAAATATGGGTTTACAATGAAAAAAGGACACTTCTCTGGAGACAGGTTATCCCTGTGTTTTGGAATCTTTAGATAGATAGTTTGACTTATTCTCCCCTTCCCTTAAAACTTCGTGCACTAAAGAATTTTCAATTATACATCTAAATCTAGAATAATATAATTTCCACCAAGTTTGAAATATCAAGTTTCAAAATTATCATTTTTTATAATGAATTTTAGTGTTGAAAGTTTTAAAAAAGCAGATTTTAAAAGGTACACATTTAGCAGCATGAGTTTCAATTTATTTTCTCTGGTACTATATATATATACCAATGCCTCCCTCCTCCTTACTAGGCAGATGGTCTGTTGCTGACCTTTGCCCTTGACCGTTTTTATGTTTTTTTTGTTTGTTTGTTTTTTTAATTATTTTATGTATGCAAGTATACTGTAGCAATTTTTAGGACCTGCTCGCTCCAGTTGGCCCTGCTAGCTCAGTCCCTGTTCCCCAGCCCAAAGATGTAAATATGTAACTACATTGTAGCTGTCTTCAGACACACCAGAAGAGGGTGTCAGATCCTGTTATGGGGGGTTGTGAGCCACCATGTGGCTGCTGGGATTTGAACTCAAGACCTTTGGAAGAGCAGTCAGTGCTCTTACCCACTGAGCCATGTCACCAGCCCCCTTTTTATGTTTCCTATCTTGATGCAGGGCTTTCAGTAAGTTATACAGGCTGGCTTTTAATTCACTCTGAGGCCTAGGAAGGCCCTTAACCTGTGGTTCTTCTGCTTTCAGTCTCTCTTGGTAGAGAATAATAGAAGAATGCCATAACAAAGTAAAAATCGGGGCTGGTGAGATGGCTCANTGGGTAAGAGCACCCGACTGCTCTTCCGAA
>NC_034593.1:80784956-80788959 GCF_900095145.1 Mus pahari
GTGCGCCACCACTGCCCGGCATAACTGCACTCTTAACCAGGGCCCAATCTAGAGTGTCCAGTAGGCCTTGAAAGTGTTCTTTGAGATAGTGTCTCCTGTAGCCCTGGATGGCTTAGAACTTGCTGTGTAGACCAGGCAGGTCTTGCATAGACATCTGTCTGCCTCTGCCTCCTGGAGAACTGTGATAGGGACCTATTAAATGCAGCTTGTCATGTCTGAGAATTACAGTATCAGTCATGTGATGTATTTTATTTCATTTACTTATTTATTGAGGGGCTGAAGAGATAGCTCAGTAGTTAAGAATGTTATACCACTTTTTTTTAAAAAAAATTTATTTATTTATTATATGTAAGTACACTGTAGTTGTCTTCAGACACTCCAGAAGAGGAAGTCAGATCTTGTTATGGATGGTTGTGAGCCACCATGTATGTGGTTGCTGGGATTTGAACTCTGGACCTTCTGAAGAGCTCTTACCTACTGAGCCATCTCACTAGCCCGTTATACCACCTTTGCAGAGTACTTTATTTGGGTGCCTAATATCTACATTGGGTGGTTCATAAACTCCAGCTTCAGGGATCTGACACTCTCATGTAGCTTTCTGTGTACTGTACATGTGCACAAATCTACATACAAATACATATAATTAGTAGTGCTTGTCTTTAAATCCCAGCACTCAGGAAGCAAAGGCAGGCGGATCTCTGTGAGTCAAAAACCAGCTTAGTCTATGTAGAGAGTTCAAAGCTAACAATAGTGAGACCCTGTCTCCAATCAAGCTCTCTTCCTGGTTCCCTCCTCTCCACCCTCCTGATTCAAGTCTTAGGTCTCCTTACATGCTAGGTAAACAGTAATGAGCTATATACCAATTCCCAGTTTTCTGAAAAAATAAATTTAATGCATTGCTTTGGAAAACATCTTAAAATTGAGTATAATTTTGTTTATTCACTACTTTAGGAACTTTGCTATTGGAGAGAAATAAGGCTTTGTGGGACATTCTCATATAGGTTGTGTGACTATATTTTGATTTTTCACAGGATCAAATGAAGCAGGCACTTGAGGTGGGAATGTATTAGTTGAAAAGTACTCACTGGGGCTGGAGAGAGGACTCAGTGGTTAAGAGCTCTTACTGTTTTGCAAAGGAACCATGTTTTGATTTCCAGCACTCACATCAGGCAGCTGCTCACAGTGGCTCCAGCTCCAGGGGAATTGATGTCTTCTGTGCTCTTTGGGCACATGCACACATGTAGGAAACACAAACTCATGCAGGCTCACACACATACTTATACATGAAAATAACCTTTTTCTAAAAAGTGTTCTTGGAACTAAGGGTTCATTTAACATTTAAGAGTGTGAGTATGCACATGCCATCATACTACTTGGATTTAAAACTTCCTGGTGATTGTGTTAGCTTCAGCTGTCCGAAATGTCAGTTGATAGAGCTATATCAGACCTAGAAACAGTTTCAGAGAAGAAAATTTTGAAGCTGGGTGTGGTAGATGACATCTGTAATTCTAGCACTCAGGATGCTAAGGCTGGATTGAAAATTGTTGCCAGCACAGACTATAGTTATAGTGTGAGACTTGCCTTTTTTTTTTTTTCTTCAAGAAAAGATTTGATCTGAATGTGGTGGCACATGGTTTTAATTCAGCATTGGTAGGCAGAGGCATGTGAATCTTTTTGAATTTGAGGCCAGCCTGGTCTATATAGTGAGTTCCAGGACAGCCAGAGCTACATAGAGAACCCCTGTCTCAAACAAAGTTTGACAAATATGTCTGCTGGTTTATTAATACCTGTCCTATAGTACTTCAAGTAAGGATGAAGAAAAGTAGCTTGATTCTGACTTAAAGTCCCAGTAATCCCAGCACTCACAAAGACTATCAGGAAGATCTTGAGTTTGAGGGTATGTTGTGTGTGTGTGTGTGTGTGTGTGTGTGTGTGTGTGTGTGCGCGCATGTATACCAAATAAGGAGGTTGATACCGTGTCTTTGTTTTATAGTATTGGGTATACTTTGTATTGGTTTTGTGTTTTTTAGAGTCTTGGAAACTAAACAGTTAAAGCATCATGATTTGAAAGGAAACTAGCTCTCATGAATGAAGGCAAACTCTGGCAGTAGGCCAGAATAATGGGGCAGGGTGAGGGGGGGTTAGTTAGGGTGGGAAAAATAACTGACTTTTGTACCACAAATGACTATTTAAAATTAAGAGATAATTTCATGTCCTGAGGTTATAAACCGGCTACAGCTGGTTCCCCCCACCCCCGCTAGGCATCATGGGTAAAAGTAAGCATTCCCCTATTTCTTTTGTTTAATATAACAGTACACCATGTGATTGGCAGAGCAGTGTACCCACTTGGAGACCAGGTTTGTGCAGGTCTCTCATAGGGGCTGCTTTGCATGGGGCCACCTCTGAGAGCCCCTCTTACTATAGGAAAGACACAATAGGGAGGAGAATGAGGGACCCCACACAGGCTGGGGGTGGGGGGAGAAAACCAGCAGCCTAAATTTCTCCTTTCCTTTTATGTCTGTATATCCCTTTTTCTTTGTCTCCAAATTTCTTGGCAACTGGGGAGAGAGTGCAGAAATTATCTAAGCACCTTAACTATCTTTCTTTCCCCACCACACCTTTTTTCTTTATTTAAAAGTAGAAACTAAATTGTCTTGAGTTCTTCACAACAGTTTCCTGACTGGTTTCTGGTGGAATTGAAGTAATAAAACACTGTTGCTTTTTAAAGTCTAATATGGAATAATTGTTTCTCGTATAATATCCTCTCTTTTTTTTATCCTCTTTTCCTCTGCTTCATCCGTTTGCTATAATGATTTGGGTTTTTGACTCCAGAATTCACGTTGATGCTATAGGCAGGGTGTTGTTAAGGTTCATTTTCTATTGAGTCCCCTCCCGCCCTTCTTCCCTCTTTCCCTTTCCTCCTCCCTCCCCCCTTCATTTAAAAAAAAAAAATGCCTTTTGTCTACAGCAGAATGGTTCTAGCTCCGTTTTACCCTGTTACCCCCCCTTTCATGTTAGCTCTAATACTGCTCTGTGAATGGAATGAACCAGCTGACTGAGTGCTGGCATCATGCCAGGGGGTTGTGAGAAGAAATGAGAGTGTGCGCGCTCTCGTGTGTGTAAGCATATACAGAACACAAAGGGAAAAGACTGCAGTCTAAGAAATCACAGCCACTTATATAAGGAAGTCGACGTCATTTCTGCTTGCTTGGCTGTGGGCAAGGAGAGGGGGGGGGAAGGCTTAAAACATAAAAAGATCTTTTTGACACACATGAACACATACACATTTTATTTGCTTTCTTAAAATAGATACTTGCATTGCAGTAATTATGAGAGAATGAATGCTGGTTTACAAATAGTAGTGGCCATATTCATAGGGGTAGTAGTAACTTTTAAGAAGGGTGAGGGAGTTTGTTTTGGATTTCTTTCTGCTCTCATTCAGAGGTGGTTTTTTTTTAAAGATTTATTTATTTATTATATGTAAGTACACTGTAGCTGTCTTCAGACACTCCAGAAGAGGGCGTCAGATTTTGTTACGGATGGCTGTGAGCCACCATATGGTTGCTGGGATTTGAACTCAGGACCTCTGGAAGGACAGTCGAGTGCTCTTACCTGCTGAGCCATCTCACCAGCCCCATTCAGAGGTGTTTTTACTTGGGAAGGGCATAACTAGAAGAGAAATTTGCATTAGAAGTTGAATGGATGTAATTTGTTAAGATACTTTTGGAATTGGTACTGTTTCTAATTCAGAATTCTCATAGGTTCCTGGATCGGGTGCATGAGAGCGATTGTACTTACCAAGAAGTAAAAAAAGCCAGATGATAAAGCCATTAATGTTTATAAGCTACTTTTTTTCTTTTTCTTTTTCTTTTTCTTTTTCTTTTTCTTTTTTTTTTTTAAAGATTTATTTATTTATTATATTTAAGTACACTATAGCGGTCTTCAGACACTCCAGAAGAGGGCGTCAGATCTTGTTACGGATGGTTATGAGCCACCATGTGGT
>NC_034593.1:80790089-80815064 GCF_900095145.1 Mus pahari
TTTTTTTTTTTTTTTTTTAAATTTTAGGACCTCTGCATGCTCTGGTCAACTCTGCTTGCTCAGTCCCTGCTCCCTCATTTATTTATTATTATTCATAAGTACACTGTAGCTGTCTTCAGACAGCATCAGGAGAGGGCATCAGATCTCATTATGGGTGGTTGTGAGCCACCATGTGGTTGCTGGGATTTGAACTCAGGGCTTTCGGAAGAGCAGTCAGTGCTCTTACCCGCTGAGCCATCTCTCTAGCCCTTCCCTCCCCCCCTCCCTTTTTAATTGCCTCCTTCTTCCCTCTTTCTTTTTGAGACAGGGTTTTGCTGTATGGTTCTGAATGTCCTGAAACTCACTTTGTAGGCCCCTCCCTCAATTTTGCTTCAGTTTCTGCCTTGAGTTCCTGTCCAGATTTCCTTAGAGGATGGACTAGAACCTGTCAATCATATAGACTCATCCCAGAGTTGCTTTTGGTTAGTGTTTTATGAAAACAAACTAGAATAAAGAGGTCGAATGCTTTTGGGTTTCTCTGGCATTTGTGTACATATCACAACAGATACACACACACACACACACACACACACAATGTAAATAATAATAAAGCTTAAAATGTTTTTAAATGTTGATTAAATATGGTGCCATATGGCTGTGATTCTAGAATTATAGAGACAGAGGTGGACTAGAAGTCAACAAAACAAGCCAGCCAAGGAACAACATATTGAGACTTTGTCTCAGTATGTAAATAAATAAATAAAACCATAAAACAACCAGTTCTCCAACCCAAATCCCTAAACAGTGCTTTTCAAAAATGAGTTCAGCTGAGCTGCGGTGGAGCAAGCTTTTAATCCCAGCACTTAGGAGAGAGACAGAGGCAGACAGATCTGTCTCTTCAGTAGAGGGAATATAGATGTTGCTGAGAGTATAGACATTGTGAAATGTGAAATAATGCCACTGTTCTTTCTAAATTGTTTTCTGCTTTTTGAAGTGTTATTTTCAACAAGTTATTTAGGCTAATATGGAGTATTTTAAAGCAAATTGCTGCTTTAAAATTTCTGTTTGATTCTTATTCTAACTTGATGGCTTCTTTAGGTATAGTCTACAAACAGAATCTATTTGTGGGCCTCTGGTGCTGGGAATTGAATCTAGAGCCTTGTGTATAGAGTTGTATCTCTAGCTGCAGGGGTGGGGTTGTTCCTTGACGTTTTACCTTTTTTTTTTTTTTTTTTTTTTTTGAGGCAAGGTTTCTTTGTATAGCCCTGGCTGTCCTGGAACTCACTTTGTAGACCAGGCTGGCCTCNTCCTGGAACTCACTTTGTAGACCAGGCTGGCCTCAAACTCAGAAATCCACCTGCCTCTGCCTCCCAAGTGCTGGGATTAAAGGCGTGTGCCACCACGGCCGGCTTGTTTTTGTTTTCTAAAACAGAAGTGTGGTGTGTGGCTGTACTACTATTACTGTGAACCATGTTGAGGGGACAGAAACAGGGTTCGTGGTATAAGTAATTTTTTGGGTCAAGTTTTCTAATTCAGTGTATGTGATGGGGATGTTGAATGGAACCAAGCACTTCTTTCATGCATGTACTCTTATCGCCAAGCTGTAGCTCTAGCCTCTAAATTGAGTATTCTTTTATTTGTTGAGAAGAGAAAGGAATGACAGGAGAGAGGGTCTCCTGTAGCCCTGGCTGGTCTTGAACTTACTATGTAGTTAGTAATAACTTTGAACTCCTGATCTATTTGCCTCCATCTCTCAGGTACTGTGGTTACAGTTGAATGCTATGACTGCTTTTCCTTGATCTTTGAGTATCCTTTTAAGGAGACCCTGACATCAAAGATCCAAAAATGCAATGGCTCAAACAAATAAGTGTGTGTAATTGCCCAGGGTGTGTCATCCTGTTTACTTTGTTGTCCCCTACAGCATCTATAAATGCCCTAACTTTACATTGAATTTTCTAAGAATCCTGAGAACCATTTGTTGCTAGCATTAGAGCTTATCAGAGTTGCCTAGATGCCTTTTAAGAACACCGTTATTTGTCATCCCCAAAATATCAGTCTCACTGTCTGGAGTGGGGCTTAAGAATTTGTATATCCTACAAGGCCTTGGTGGCACACACCTCTTTAATCCTAGTACTGGGGAGGGAGAGGCAGACAGACTGTACAAAGCCAGACTAGTCTACAGGTTGAGTTCCAGGATAGCCAGGGCTGCACAGGGAAAACCCTGTCTCAAAAAAGAAAGAAAAATTTGAATATCCAACAAATTTTGGAGGGTGGGGAGGAACAGATGGTCTTACTACCAGAGGAGGAGTTCATATCCCAGGACTTTCCTCCTTTCCTGTCCCCCACTCCTATCTCTTTTATGTATATTCTGGCCTCTAAGGAGGACAGAAGAGGGTGTCAGATGCCCTGGAGCTGGTTGTGACCATCTGAAGTAGGTCTGGAAATTGAACTCTGACCCACTTAATACTCCCAAGAGTAGTAAGTGTTCCTATTTGTTGGGCCATCCTGGAAGTGGTATATATCATTTCTTTCTTCCTTTGTTAAGAGTCTAGCCTTAGGCTAGGGAATGTGATGCAACCAAAAAATAAGCCACGTGGACAACTTCCATTACTATGAAAGAAAGCAATTAATTTTTAAAAACATTTATTCAGTGTAGGTAGGGAAGTGTGTGTGTGTGTGTGTGTGTGTGTGTGTGTGTGTGTGTGTGTGTGTGTCCAGAAGCAGTAACAGTTGTTCTGCAAAGGAGGCAATTGAGGCAATGACCTCAGTGGAATTGGAGAACTGGGAGAATTTTTCCTAAGTGTATTTATTCATACAGGAATATACTGTTTTCCTCACATTTTATGGAGTTTTAGTAGGGAGTTTAGTTTTTGTTTTTGTTTTGTTTTTCTTTAAACATTTATTGGAGGAAAGGTGTGGTATATGTTGGAGGTCAGAGGACAGCATGCCAAATTCTCTCCTACCATGTGGGTCCTGGAAATCACCAAGCTGGTTCTGAGAACCTTTTACCCGCTGAGCCATCCTGTTGGTTCAGGAAGTTATTTATGATAAAGGCAATGAGCAGCAGTATTATTAAGAATTGGGGAATATGCTGGGCAGTGGTGGTGCACGCCTTTAATCCCAACACTTGGGAGGCAGAGGCAGGNGGATTTCTGAGTTCGAAGCCAGCCTGGTCTACAGAGTGAGTTCCAGGGCTACACAGAGAAACCCTGTCTCAAAAAACCAGATAGATAGATAGATAGATAGATAGATAGATAGATAGATAGATAGATAGATAGATAGATAGATAGGGGGAATATTTATTTTGCTAAGATTTTATTAGATGATCCTTGTTTAGATGCATGATAAGGGCAGGTCAATGGTGGTAGTATGTAAATATGGGAATGAAGCTCCCATACTGAAGATTGGGACGGACAAATTTGGTTAGGAGAGTAAAATGGAAGCTAGGCAATAAGTAGTAATGAAGCTATTATAAAACCTTGAAAGAGCGCTTGGGGAGGGGCAGGAGAAAAAATTTAAAACAAACAACCTTAAGAGAAGTCTTCGTTTTTATTAAATTGAAACACTGAGGAAAGCCACTGAGAAGCTATTCTTGAGGTTCGTTCTGGTAATACTCTGCATAATTATTTAATCACTTAAGTTATGGTCACAAAAGCCACTTAGGGGGCTGGAGAGATAGCTTAGCACTTCAGAGCATGTACTGCTCTTCCAGAGACCTTGAGTCTCAGTTCCCAGCACCTACACAATGCCTTACTGCCTGCAACCTGTAGCTCCAACTCAGTGATACCCCGTGACCTCTTTTGGCTTCCATGAGTACCTGCATCCATGTGCACATACCTCATATAGATACAGGCATATACATGTAGTTAAAAATAAAATCTTTTGGGGCCATTTAATGCTTGGTGTTCGTTTCCCAAATATGAGTGTCTGATTCATACTCAGTTCAAGTGTAAGACGAACCTAAGACAGCTTCTTACATGTCCACTTAATTTTAGAGAAGTACCATATGTCTCAGAAGAGAACTGATAAATTGTGCATCTCTTTAGAACTAGTACTTAGGCTTGATACCTTAATAGCAACTTTGATGTTTGTAGCAATCTGCCAGTATCTTCCCTACTTAAGCCGGGTTATTTTTTAGATTTGTCAAATCTCTTTTCCTCCCTTTCTCATTTCTTTTCTCCATTTTATTAAGCCAGGATCAAAACCAAGGCACCATATGTGTATGTACACCATCACTGAGCTATAGTCTCAGCCTCCCAAATTTATTTCTACTTTTCTTGGTTAATATATGTCTTAGATAGTGTTCTATTGCTGTGTGAAGAGACACCATGACCACTGCAACTCTTTACAAAGGAAAGCATTTAATTGGGGCTTGCTTACAGTTTCAGAGGGTTGGTCCATTGTCATTGTGGTGGGGACCATGGAACCACACAGGTAGACATGGTACTCTTGAAGTAGCTTTACAGTTTTTTGGTTTTTTGGTTTTTTTTTTTCGATACAGGGTTTCTTTGTGTAGCTCTGACTGTCCTAGAACTCACTTTGTAGACCAGGCTGGCCTCGAACTCAGAAATCCTCCTGCCTCTGCCTCTGAGTGCTGGGATTAAAGGCGTGGTACCACGCCCAGCAGCTTTATAGTTCTGCATCCAGATCCGAAGGCAGCAGGAAGAAAGATCCACTGGGCCTAGTTTGGACTTCTGAAACCTCCGTTGACACCCTTCCTTTAACAAGGCCACATCTCCTAATCCTTTCAAATAATCTCACTACCGGGTGACAATTCTATGGGCCTGGGTGGTGCCATTCTTAATTCAGACCACCACAGTATTGTTGCCAAGTAATGGTGTGTAGTGTTGTGTTTTTGAGATGGGCTTTATTCTGAAACACACTTATGTAGTCTAGGCAGGCCAAGAACTCAGGACAATCCTGCCTTAGCTTCCCCAGTGCTAGGTTCACAGGCATGAGCCACCATGCTCAGCTCCTTGTCAGTTATAATTACTTTATAATTATAATTATTTGGGCTTCTGTTCTTTGTATTACTATGTTGTACAGCGACCAGGGTAGTTTCTTCTGTTTCCTTGTTGAGTAAATCTCTTCATAATGAGAAATAGTAGCACTCATAGACCCACATTTGGAACCATGCTTTTCTCCGGGGGTTGTCAGTATTTCACTCTGACAATTGCTAAGTTCCAGAGATTACTACTTCTAGAATGGTGTAGAAGCAACCTCTAAAGTCATCTCATTAAAGCAGTACATTTAGAGATAATTTCATTCCTTGTAGGCTTTGAAATGAAACTCGTTCTGTCTCCAGTTTGCTTTCTGTTTGGAGCTTTTATAGCCCCATTTGAAGAATTTGTTCTGCAGTTTTATTTGTATGTGTTTAAAGTTCCTTTAGGGAAAAGAAATAAAGAGGTTATATTCCTGGGAAGTACATAGTTAATTGCTGGGAATGGCTGGCAACATGGAGCATTAGTGAGCTTGGAAGGAGCTCAGCTATCTGGTTTGCATTAGGGTAGTGGGACTTGTTCAGGATGGGAATCCATTGTTCTGTGGTCTTTGTCAGTACATGGAAAATATATTTTGTCTCTGGCTTGGTAGAAAACATGGTCTTTCATTTAATTGAAGGTTGGTTTTTATTTTGTGTGTGCTTCTCTGTATGTATGTGCACATACTAGTAGTAAATGCTCTACACCTGAGCCACCTGAGCTTAGAAGTACAGGTCACAGATTTTCTAATATCTGAAGAACAAATGAGACATATTATTTGGGTAATTACCTTTATCCTTTTTAAATATGTGAATTAACTAGGTATGAATATATAGGCTTCAAACTTTAACCTTTTTAAAGCAGAAGCTTCTCGAGTTTCTACACCAGTTTGGCTGCACAGAATAAGTTTCATACAGGCTGAGCATGGTGGCACATGCCTTTAATGCCAACATTCAGGAGGCAGAGGCAGTCAGATCTCTTGAGTTTGAGCCCAGTACAGTCTACAAAGTAAGTTCCAAGACAGCCAGGGCCACACAGAGAAACCATATCTCAAAAAACCCGAAATACCCCCCAAAATTGGTCACTCTGGGTACTTAAGATGTCATCTCCTAAAAGGAAAAATAAGGCTGGCCAGGTGGCTTAGCAGTTAAAGGCATCTGCCACCGAGCCTTGAGTTTGATTCTTGAGATCCACATGAAAGAATTGACTTTTGTACATGCTCACATACCTGCACACACACATTTATAGACATATATCAGCTATCATTAAGAAAAGTCCTACGCCGGGCGTGGTGGCGCATGCCTTTAATCCCAGCACTCGGGAGGCAGAGGCAGGTGGATTTCTGAGTTCGAGGCCAGCCTGGTCTACAAAGTGAGTTCCAGGACAGCCAGGGCTATACAGAGAAACCCTGTCTCGAAAAACCAAAAAAAAAAAAAAAAAGGAAGTCCTAGGTCCATTGTATATAGTATACATCTTCATGCTTATTTTCTTTTCTTTATTATTAAAACCATAATTAATTAAAATTTTTATTCATATAATTATTTGTGTGTATATATGTTCATGTACAAGTGTGCCTAGTTGTGTTCAAGGATAACTTTCAGGAATAAGTTCCTTCTTTCTACCTTTAAGTGGGCTCCTGGATTGAACTCAGGTTGTCAGGCACTTATGCAGCAAGTATTTTTATTCTGAACCATTGTGCTGGCCTATGGATATTCCTGAGGGACTGGCCTGTAGGATTGTTTGTTGTTGTTGTTGTTTTGATTTTTTGAGACAGGGTTTCTCTGTGTAGTCTGGGCTGTCCTGGAACTCACTTTGTAGACCAGGCTGGCCTCGAACTCAGAAATCTGCCTGCCTCTGCCTCCCAAGTGCTGGGATTAAAGGTGTGTGACACCACACCCAGCTTTGATCCCTCCTCTTCTGTCTTCCTTGTCCCTGTTGTCCTCAGTTACATACCTGTTACTTTTCTTCCTGCTAGAGTGTACTTCGTTCCATCTGTTCTCAGACTGTGGTGAACATGTCACTTGGAAGGTGCTTTATCTGAGAACTCTTTCTTGTATATGTACTTATGAAAGAGTGATTTCTAGGAACTGTTTGAAAGATTCATCTATGCTTTTTCTCTTATACTGCTCATTCTTACTACTGCTGTGGTATGAAACGTGAAGAATTTGTTTTCCTTTTATTTAAAAATAATATTTAGCTGGATGTGATGTTACTTAGGAGGCTAGGCAAGAGGATCATAATTTCCAAGCTATCCTGAGGGAGACATTTTTATATAGTACAGCTACTTGTCTGTTTCTTTTGTGAAAGCTTAATAATTAAACTAATAATTATTTGGAGAACTGGACATTGTAATGTATTTCCGTTACCCCAGCACATAGGAGGTTGAAGTGGAAGAATGGAGAAATCAAGGCTAATTTGAATTATATAGGAAGTTCTAGGTCAATGCAGAGAGATGCCTTAACCACCCTCCCACACCCAAGTCAACTGGAGGCTGGAGAAATGGCTTAGCAGTTAAGAGCATTTGCTGCTCTTCTCATAAGACCTGGGTTTGAATCCCAGCATTCATGGCAACTCACAACTGTCGATAACTCCACTACCAGGGAATCTGGTGCCTTCTGACCTCCAGGAACACCACACACACATATGGTGCACAGATATACATGTAGGCAAAATACCTATATAAATAAAATAAATATTTTAAAAACACTGAAAAATTTTAGCAGGAGAACCTGGTAAAATGCAGGTGACTACTGGAACACCTTCCTCCCCCAGGATAAATTTTGCTGCTATGAAATAAGCCTAAGAAACTATATTTTTACCATGTATTTTGGATGTAGGTAGTCGGAAGTGAATGTTTTAAAGAAACATTGGTTTAAAGTAGGCTCAGTGACTAAAAGCCTGACTGCATAAATTTAATATTCCAAATCACATAGTGGAATGAAGGAACTCCCTCAGGTTTTCCTCTAATGTCCACATACACACTCTGGCATTTGCATAGTCATATATGCACAATGTACACAACTATTAAATTAAAAAAGAAAAGGAAATGAAGCTGGGGGATGTAGCTCAAATGGTAGAGTGCTTGCCTAGCAAGCAAGAAGCCCACTGATAAACACTATACCCTTGGGTTCCACGTAAGTTTGAGTTCCCATTGCATATGCACACACAAACTGTGTGTGTGTGTGTGTGTGTTAATTATTCTGGGGAGTCAAAGGCAATGAATGCCTCTTGCATGCTTAGCAGGGACTCTACCACTGCTTTAGTACACTGCTTTAGTCCTTTGTGTTTATTTGTATTGTATGTGTATATGTTATTTGCATGCAGCATGTAGGTGCATATGTGCATGCTTGGCTGGTAGAGGCTTGAAGAGGGCATTGGATCTCCTAGAACAAAGAGTTGTAAGCAACCAGGTGGATTCTAGGAACCCAACACAGGTTCTGCAAGAACAACCAGTGCTCTTAACTACTGAGCCATCTCACCAATGCCTAGCCCTTTAAAAAAATTTTTTTTTTTAGAATAATTTTGCTTCAAGTGCCCAGGCCAAGCTTTGAACTTGAAACCCTTCAGCCTCCCAAATATGTGGGATTACAGGTATGTTCCACCCAGCCAGGCCAACATTGCTCACTACTGTGAAAGACCAGTGTTTGTTTGTTTGTTTGTTTGTTTAAACATAGTATGGATTAATGCTGTTATTAGGTTTGGATGGATTATTATGGAAGCAAAACAGATGCATAAAACCCAAGTTTTTTTAGTATTGAGAGTTCAACTGGCAGATTACAGCCAAAACTATTATGAAAGTATATATGTGTTGAGTCTCAACTCATATACTTACTGTGGAACGATTATTATCTATATTCCAGCAAGTCTGTGAACTACTTTGAATAGTGTTGCTGTTCAGAAAATGAAAATTTTCTGCTGACAACTGAAAAGTAGCCTTTTTTTTTTTTTTTTAAATTTATTTATTTATTATATGTAAGTACACTGTAGCTATCTTCAGACACTCCAGAAGAAGGAGTCAGATCTTGTTACAGATGGTTGTGAGCCACCATGTGGTTGCTGGAATTTGAACTCCGGACCTTCGGAAGATCAGTCAGGTGCTCTTACCACTGAGCCATCTCTCCAGCCTAGTAGCCTTTTCACCAGTCCCAGGAAGCCCAGTTTGCTCATGCTAAACAGTTTTACTTCTTTGCTTATTTTGTGGAGATGTTGGATCATGTTTATAAACACTACAAATTGAAAAACTAAAAAATTATAGTCAAGCATTAATTAGAATCTAATTATCTAAATATTATTTAGCAGAGACTTTGTAGACAACTAGAGAGAATAGAGATATAGACAAGGAATTTGATATCCAAATATATCTTTACCATCATTTTGGAGAGGCCAAGTTCACTAAATTTCACTAAACTAATAAAAAGTCCCAGACATGGTAGTTCACACCTTTAATTTTAGTACTGGAACCACAAAGGCAGGCAGGTCTTACTGAGTTTCAAGGGCTAGTCTGGTCTATGTAGCAAGCTCTAGTTTAGCCAAGGCTTCATCCTGAGGCTTCATCTCAAAATAAATAATGCTGAAGGCTGCTCCAGTCTCTCTCTAAACATCAGTGCTTACATTTTTTCAATGTATGGCTCTGGGCTACTTCTTGGTAATGTCTGAAATGAGAACACTTTGGAGATACATATCACACTTCTTTAAAGCAGGAATTCTTTTTGAATTTTTTCTGGTATTTGTTATATATGGTTATTTTTTAGCTTTGGGGGACAATTTGATTCTGTAGCCCAGACTGGTCTCTAACTTTAAGATTACTATCTTCCTGCCTCAGCCACCCAACCAATAAAAGGATTATAGATGGGAGTCACCATAACTGGGTTGAATATATATCTTTTTAGTCTCACTATGTGTCTCTGCCTGGCCTAGAACTCAATATGTAGACTAGTGAGAGTTTCAATTCACAGGGTAGTAGTAGTTGTCCTTCCTCGGCCCCTTCCTCCTTTCTTCTTCTTCTTTTTCTTTTTTTCTTTTTTTAAGATTTATTGTTATATGTAAGTAACACTGTAGCTGTCTTCAGACACACCAGAAGAGGGTGTCAGATCCTGTTATGGGTGGTTGTGAGCCACCATGTGGTTGCTGGGAATTGAACTCAGGACCTTCAGAAGAGCAGTCAGTGCTCTTAACCACTGAGCCATCTCTTCAGCCCTTGGGTTTTTTTTGTTTTTTGTTTTTTTTTTCCCCAGACAGGGTTTCTCTGTGTAACTCTGGCCGTCCTGGAACTCACTTTGTAGACCAGGCTGGCCTCAAACTTAGAAAGCCGCGTGCCTCTGCCTCCCGAGTGCTGGGATTAAAGGCGTGCGCCACCACCGCCCAGCTGTTTGTTTTGTTTTGTTTTGTTTTGTTTTTTAAAGGCAGGGTTTCTCATATTTTTGGTTGTGAGCCTAGCCTTTAACAGCTGAGAAATCTCTTCAGCCCAACAGGGTTTCTTACTGGCCTGGAACAGTGCTGACTGCTGTCATGTACCACCACAGCTAGCTGTATTGTTTATTCGTTTTGTTTTTTTTAAAAAGGTTCTGAGGGTTGAACTTAATTTTTTTTCCTGTAAGTACTTTAACAAATGAACTTTCTTGTCTATCTTTATATAGTAGTCGTAAGGCAAAAGGACCTAATGTGTTAAAAAAAAAATGCCAAAAAGATGTTTTAAGCATGAAAGGATATGTCAAACTGTAGATAGTTGATTTACTCTGTTATAAAATACATATAGGAATAAGAGTAGTGTGGTTTAAAAAAGTAGATTGGGACTAGATCATGAAGGGTCCTCTCCACCTAGGATATATGTGTACATTTACAAGTATAGGGTCAGGGATATGTCACACATGTAGAATCCCCACCTCTTTGTTTTAGACAGTTTCTTTTTCTTAACTACTGTAGAACCACAATCTTCGAAGGATTCTCTTGTCTGCACCCATCTCACTGTAGGAGTGCTGGTATTACAGGTGCATGCTATTGTACTTAGCTTTTACAGGGCTCTGGGGTTTTGAACCTCCTCACACTTGAAAGGCAAGTGCCTTACCATCGAACCATCTTACTCTACCTAAGCTTCTTAAACTGTGGTAACAAATGGGAGTGCTTCTGAGTGAGTGAGTGAGTGAATGAATGAATGAATTTGACAACAGTAAAGGTTCTGAACATGTGAACATCAAAAGTTAAACCCAATAATCATGAGGTGTTTTTGGCAGCATTACTTGTGATGCACTCTGCACCGTCACTGCAGCCTTAGTTCTGAGCAACATGTGCTCATTAAACTGCTTGGTTGTCATGCCAAGGAATACCAGTGACCACTGGCCATTGTGTGTTTGAACTGCAGTGTTTTTACTGTACATACAGTTTTTTGCCCTATTTATAAATATTACTTTTGTTTAAAAAATTATTTATTATTATATGTAAGTACACTGTAGCTGTCTTCAGACACACCAGAAGAGGGTGTCAGANCTCATTATAGATGGCTGTGAGCCACCATGTGGTTTCTAGGATTTGAACTCAGGACCTTCGGAAGACCAGTCAGTGCTCTTAACCTCTGAGCCATTTCTCCAACCCCCACAAATATTACTTTTGATATTACCATCACTCCTTATCATACAAACTTCAAGTTAAAAGTATCTTCACTTTCTTTTTATTATATATATATATTTTTTCTTTTCCTTTCCTTTTCTTTTCCTTTTTTCTGAGACAGGGTCTCACTATATTAGACTAGCTCTGGCTGTCCTGGAATTCAGACTGGCCTCAAATTCACAGAGATCCACCTGCATCTTCAAGCTGGTATATCTCTGTGTTAGCATTTTTTATTTTTATTGATTGGAGTCATGGGCTTCTGTAGGTAATGCTGGCTTTGAACTTTGTTTGTAATCAGAGCTGGTATTGAGTTTTATCCTCTTACCTTTACCTCTAAGAGTTTGAGATCACACACATGGGCTACTAAACCTCACTGCTTAAGAGTACACATGCTGGGTGTATGGAGTTCAGAAGTTGATGCAGATGATGTCTTCTTTTATAGTTCTCTGCCTTATTATTGTTATTTAAATTTTCTATGTGTGAGTGTTAGTGTCTGCATGGATGTCTATCATGTATAGACAGTGCTTGAGGAGGCCAGAAGATGGCATTGGATACCTTGGGACTAGAGTTAGAGAGAGTTGTGATCTCCATGCTCCTCTGGAAGAGTGTTTTTAACTGCTGAGCTTTCTCTTTACCCTCCCCACCCCCTTTTAATAGTCATGGGTAAACATGATGTGTGAATGTGGGCACTCCTGCCGTGGGAGGAATATAAATGGGAATGCAAAACTTTGAGCATTTGGTTTTCTTCTTCTCCTTTTACATGGGTTCCAGAGATTTGAGTTCAGGTTAGGCTTTCACAGCTGAGTCCTATTGCCGGCCTTCTACTTTATTTTTAAGGTAAGGTTGTCTGGCTAAATCTGGAGCTTACCAGTTCATACTGAGTAACTGGCCAGCAAGTCCCCAGGATCTGCCTCCCATTCACAGTGAGTTTATAGATGTTTGTTGTCATACCTGTCTTTTTAATATAGGTAAGAGGAATCCCAGCTCAGGTCTTCATGTTGCATAGCAAGTACTTTACCCATAGAGTCATTTTTCCAGCCCCAAGATTATATATTTATTTCCAAGATCACGTTAATCAATATTTATTTATTTATTTATTTATTTATTTATTTATTTATTTATTTATTTATTTATTTAACTAGGTGAGTTGGTGCATACATGTAAACCAAGCACTTTTCCTTGTTTTTCCTTGTGTTTAAGGTTGTTGAAATTCTTAGATCTGAGGGTTTCATTTATATATTGAGCTGCTCAAAAGTTGCTCTTTAGCCGGGTGTGGTGGTGCACGCCTTTAATCCCAGAACTCAGGAGGCAGAGGCAGGTGAATTTCTGAGTTCGAGGCCAGCCTGGTCTACAGAGTGAGTTCCAGGACAGCCAGGGCTACACAGAGAAACCCTGTCTCGAAAAACTGGGCGGGGGTGGGGGGTGGATTTTTTTTTTTTTTGAGTTAGGTCTTCACTCCATAAGCCCAAATTGGCCTTGAACTCTTTATCCTCCCACCTCAGCTTCTTGAATGCTGGAATTGCAGTTTACACCACCACACCTACTCTGCCATGCTAATACTTTTCATCATTCCTGCTACTAACATATTTTTCCTTTATTAAAAAAGATTTATGTATGTGTATGTGTACCTTCATTATGTATGTCCATCTTTAGTGTCAGAGGGGGCCAGAAAAAGGCATTTTCTAGAACCAGAGTTACAAGCTGTTACAAGCTAGCATGGAAGAGCAGTTAAGTATCATAACTGCCAAACTATCATCCGAGCCCCTTTATAAACATTTTTAAAAATCCACTTTTGTTGGGGTTCACATGCCAACAGAATTTGTGAATAATTTATGGAGCTAGAGAGGCAGTGACTCATAGGGTAAGATACCCCCACCCATGTTTCTTGCAAATACATTGATTTGATTCCCATCATCTACATGGGTGCCTCACAAATGCCTGTTGCTTCCTTAAACCCCTACAGCCACATCCACATATCCCGTAGAATACACATGTAATCAAAGAATGATAAGATTTTAAACTATTATTTTTAAAAACTTTTATATGTGTGTGTATTTTGCCTGCATGTATGTGTGCTTACCACCAAATACATATGTAACTCCCATATAACTAGAGTTAATAGACAGTTGTAAGCTGCCATATGGTTGCTGGGAATTGAACCTAGATCCTCTGGAAGAGCAGTAAGTATTCTTAACTGCTGTGCCATCTCTGAAGCTGCAGAGGGCTGGAGAGATGGCTCAGCTGTTAAGAGAGTACTACATGCTCTTCCAGAGGTCCTGAGTTTAGTTTCCAGCAACCACATGATGGCTCACAACCATCCATAATATGATCTGATACCCTCTTCTGGCATGTATATGTACATGCTGATAGAGCACTCATATACATAAAATAAATAAATACAGTGTTTAAAATAAACAAATAAAAACTGAAGTTTATAGTTCATCTGTTTTAGTAATAGAGTTTTGTACATCATTTATTACAGATTCAGAACATATCTCAAACTGAACAGAAACCCACTACTCATTAGCCTTAGGCAGCTACTGATCTTTGTTTACAAAATTGCTTTTTTAAAGCCTATTTTGTATGCGTACATGTTCCCGTGGGGGGGGGGGGCAGAGGTCCATGTCTTCCTCTTTCTCCACCTTATCTTTGAGATGATCTGTTTCTGCCTCCCCTGCACTGAGATTATAAGCATATGCTGCTGCACTCAGCTTTTTACAAGAGTGCTGGAAATCCAAAGTTTGGTCCTCATATTTTTCACATGTAGTAAACACCCAAAAGATATGTTCCAAAGCCTCCAGAGGATAGTCCTGAATATATATTCTGTAGTTTCCTCTATGTCCTGCAGGACATAGTGCCAAAACTACTGGCCTGTATTTTGTGCTCTGATGATTTATGTGCATTACTATTCCTTTCCTTTGCAGCCATTATTAAGTCACTTGAACATGTACACTGGTGTGCTGGTTGTCTTAGCTAGGGTTTTATTTCTGTGAAGAGACATCATGACCTTGGCAACTATTATAAAGGAAAACATTTAATTGGAGCTGGGTCACTTTCAGAGGTTTAGTCTATTATTGCCATGGTGGGACAAGGAGGCACACAGGCAGCCGTGGTGCTGGAGGAGCTGAGAATTCTACATCTTGACCATTAGGTAGCAAAAGGAGACTATGTGCCACACTGGGTTTAGCTTGAGTGAGACCTCAAAGCCTGCTACCATAGTGACACATTTCCTCCAACAAGGCCACATCTGCTCCAATCAAACCAGTCCCTATGGGCCAAGCATTTAAACACATGAGTCCATGGGGCCCATTCCCATCAAACCACCACAGTGACAGTCAGTATTAAGGAAGAATGTTAACACTCTTTAGAAGAACATGTAACTTGGGGTCTCATGTGGTATGCACACTTTAATCTCAGCACCAGGGAGGCAAAGACAAGCAAATCTCTTGATTATGATGGTATATATCAGTTACAGTTCAGCCAGATATACACAGTGAGACTCTCTTAGAGAGAATACTTTATAATTTGAACTTGATAAATGGCTTTTTTTTCTAGATTTTTTTCCATTTAATATTTTGAGGCCACAGCTAACTGAAAATAATTGAAATCACAGAAATCAAAACAGCAAGTCACATGAGTGTCTTATAACTGTCTCTACCACTTAACAATGTTTTTAGGGTTTCTCTGTATTTTCATTTTATTATTATAATTTGTTGTTTCTGTCTCTCTGTATAGCCCTGACTGGCCTGGAACTTGTTCTGTAGACCAGGCTGACCTAGAACCCAGATCCGCTTGCCTTTGTCTCCCAAGTACTGGGATTAAAGGTGTGTTCCATTATTTTTTGGTATTTTCTCTGTTTTGTAACATTTGTTTTACTTACCACCACCCCACTCTTTGTCTTAATAATGTTCTATTTAATTGTGTACCACAGTGATAGGTTTTTGGGTTGTAGACAGGTTTTTGTGTGAAGTCAGTTTTTAGTTTTGTTGGACATAAAACTACCAATAGAATTAGTGGGTTGTGGGCTGGAAAGATGGCTCAGCAGTTAAGAGCACTGGCTGCTCTTCCAGAGGTCCTGAGATCAATTCCCAGCAACCACATGGTGGCTCACAACCATCTGTAAAGGGATCCGATGCCCTCTTCTGGTGTGTCTGAAGACAGCAACAGCGATAGTGTACTAACATACATAAAATAAAAATAAATCTTAAAAAAAAAAGAATTAGTGGTTTGTATAATATAGTACCTCTGTTTAATTTAGTAAGTTGCCAGCAGCAATTTTTGAGTCTTTTACTTTTTCTATACGTTCTTCAATGTTTTCATCTGTCTTCTGTATTATAGCTGTCCTAGTTGTTGTGAAAGTGACATTGTGTATATTGTACGTTTGCATACTTGCACCACCCTAAATGTAGAGATTATAGAACAATTTTGAGGAGTTGACTATTTTACTTTCATGTGGGTTTTCAAGATCAAACTCAGATCACCAGGCTTGTGTGTGCCTTTATCCACTGATCCACATTGCTAGTCCTGCATCTTGGTTCTGATTTTCCTCTTTGGTGACTGTTATTTTGAGGATCTTCTATGTGCTCATTATTAGCCTTTGTACATCTGGAGAAATGTCTACCCAAATTATTTGCTTCCCTGCCTGGATTCGCTATCGCTTGTTCTTAACCCATTCCCCACCCCATCGTTCATTCATTCACTTATTCTTTGGGGGGGGGGTACTGAGGATTAAACTTGGTCTTGTGAATACTCTGCAAGTGCTCTACCACTGTACTACATCCCCAGACTTGGGTTTTATTTTATTTGTTATTCTTTAATGATTAATTTTATCTTATATGTATGTGTGTTTTATCCACATGTATGTATATGCACCAGCTGTGTGCCTGGTGCCCACAGAGGCCAAAAGGTAGCACCAGATCCACTGAAACTGGAATTATTAGTTGTGGTTGTAAACTGCCATATGGTGCTGAGAACCAAACCTGTTTTCTCTGCAGAAACAAGTTTTCTTGATAGTGAATCTTTCCAGTCTCAAGACCTTGGGTTTTAGACACTGTCTTAGTTTGTAGATCATGCTTGCATTTTTTTCCTAATTTCAGCTATACCATTCTGTTGAGTGCCTCTTACCTGATCTTCACTGAGCCTGGGGTATTTTGGGCAAGCACTCTATAGCTACATCTGAACTCTTAAATTTCTAGGCAATATCCTAGAAAGTACATAAGATATTAATTTTGTTTAGACCTAGTTTATCCTTTTTGTTTCTCTATGATTTTTGGTATATATCTAAGAAATATTGTTTAATCCCAGGTGGCAAATATTTATTTATTTATTTATTTATTATAAATGCTGTATTTATTCTAAGAATTTTACATTTTTTCTGGGCAGTGGTGGAACACACCTTTAATTACAGCCCTGTAGAGGCAGAGGCAGGTAAATCTCTGAGTTCCTGGACAGCCTGCTCTACAAATAGAGTACCAGGACAGCCAGGGATATATAAAGAAACCCTGTCTTGAAAAACCAATCAATCAATCAATCAATCAAATAAAGAGGTGTACATTTTTAACTCTTTATTTATTTTTAAATTTATTTATCTATTATATGTAAGTACACTGTAGCTGACTTCAGACACTCCAGAAGAAGGCATCAGATCTCATTACAGATGGTTGTGAGCTACCATGTGGTTGCTGGGATTTGAACTCGGGACCTCTGGAAGAGCAGTCAGTGCTCTTAACCTCTGAGCCATCTCTCCAGCCTCCCATTTTTAACTCTTACATTTAGGTTTTTGTTCTAGTTTTGCATAATTTTTATATATGGTGTTGGGGGGTCCCTCTTGATTGTTTTGTATGTGAATAGAATCTTTTGGGGGGGAGCTATTCTTTCTGATTCAAATATCTTTGTGCTTCTGTTGGAAATCAGTCGACCACAAATATTATAAAGAGTGTATTTCTGAATTCTATTTTATTCTGTTAAGGATATGTCTACCATTATAACTAATTTATTTTTATCTTTAATATTAGATAAGTTATTGATGTGAATCTTTGTACATTTTTTTGTTTCTCTTTTGAGCATGTGGAATATAGCCCTATATCAAATAATTGTTTTAAATCAAATAATTGTCTTAAAATTTTTGGGTTTTGTGTCTGTGTGTACATGTATGTTTGTGTTCTTGTTTGAAAGTGAGAATGTACACATGTTGTGGTATGTGTGAAGGTCAAAAGGCAGTGACATACTAATCAATTCTTCTGAGTCCCTCAGTATGTAAAGAGAGTCATTTGAGAGACCTCTAGACTGCTTTTCTTCTGTTAGACTCTGTCCTTGGGAATTTAGCTGCCATTATTTTAGTTGTTCTCTGCTACATCTCTTCAACTCAGTCTTACCCCAGTTTCTCTTCCCTAAACTGTGCCTTAAAAATTCTTTCATGTCAGTGAACAAAGGCAGCTATAGGGCTTACTTTATTTGTTCCTTGTCACTTACATTTGTTGCTTTGTGTCTAGTACCTTGAAAACCCTATTTAAGATGAATTTTTGTTCAAGTAGGATGAAACTCTGCAACTCTGCTTTCTCCTATGTCATTTTGGACAGAAACAGGAATTGCAGAATGTGATGGTTGTTTAGTGGTTTTGTTTGGTTGGTTGGTTGGTTGGTTTTTTGAGACAGGGTTTCTCTGTGTAGCCCTGGCTGTCCTGGAGCTCACTCTGTAGACCAGGCTGGTCTTGAACTCAGAAGACCCCCTGTCTCTGCCTCCCAAGTGCTGGGATTAAAGGTGTGAGCTACCATTGCCTGGCTGGTGTTTTGTTTTTGAGACAGGATCCTCACTATGCTGCTCTGAGTTGGAATTTGGTATGTAGATTAAATTGGCCTTACTACCAAGTTTACTTGCCTCTGTTTCTGCTTTCCTACTGCTAGTGTTAGAATTAAAGGTGTATGCCATCTTACTTAACTTGTTTTGTTTTCTGATAGGGTCTCATGTATCTCAGGCTGGCCTTGAACCTATTCTGCAGCTTCATTTGTCTTAAACTTCTAAAAATTTTATTTAGAGTATCTATGCTTGTGTGTGTAATGTATATATGATTTGTGTAAGTGGTGTTTGAGGAGATCAGAAGTTAACTTTCAGGAATCAATTGTCACCATGGGGGACCTTGTTTCAGGCAGGGTCTCCTGTTTTTTACAGTCTGCTGCAGGCTAGCTGGCCTGTGGGCTTCTAAACAATTCACCTGTCCCCTCCTCCCATCACTCTCCCTAGGAGTTTTGAGATCACAGATGTATACCCCTATATCTGACATTTTTACATGGATTCCAGGGGTCAAACTCAGGATGGTAGGTTTAGCTAACAAGCATTTTTCTTAAACTGGCTGTGCTGTTTCTCTAGTCTTTTTGTTGCATTTGTTTGACACCATTAATTATTTTCCTTTGTCACTTTAACTTGTTAACATGGCAAGCTTTCTCTCTTGCTTTCTGACTCATTTCCTATAATTTAGCCCTTAAATTGAGGTTCTAGCCTGGTCCCTTTCTTTCTAACTATATATTCTTTTTCAGTAGTTTGATTCATCCTATGTATTACTTCAATTGCTTTCTATGCCTGTTCAAATAAGCACCTAGTGTTAGCCTAAGCTATGTGTCTTTGCTTATGTGCCACATATGCAGCTGTTTTTTAATATACTCATCTTGATTTCATGGTACCAGTTTTAACAAACCTCTCTATTAGAATGTGCTTTGTTTAGGTACAGAAAACCCAGCTAACAGTAGCTTAAATATTAAAAAAAAAAAATTATTGGCCACTGTAATAAGAATGCATAGATTAGCTTCAGGGTGCTTTGATATGTTGACATGGCTATGTAATTAGCTCCAGTCACTATGTTCTCTAGTACACAGTCTTGGCTTTATCACCAGTAAGCTTCTTTCTCTCTTGGTCAAAAGATGGCTGCTTATTATTATTAATAATAAGCTTTCCTTGGAGGAAACAACCATAAGAAGGTTTGGTGATATAATAGGGGACATATGGGAACAGGCAGTATCTTCCTTTTTATTTGTTTTTTTAATCTAGATTTCTATAGATTTTAGAGTAGATAACAAGTCTCATCTGTTTAATGTTACTTGTAGGTATATTTTCAAGGCTAACCATTTGGTATTGGATAACCAATTGATATGCTCTTCCCTGGGAAAGACTATTAATCCAGCTCTTAGCATTCCTTAGTTGCCTATAGTTAATTGTATAGGTTTGAAGCTTCCTGGGCTTTCCCTGTCCATGTTAGCATGTCTATTGCTTTCCTTGTTCAACTCTTGTTTAAGACAATCATGTTGCTGAGACTTTTTGGGTGTAGCTTCTTACAGTTTTAGGTGACACAATCTCATAGCAAAACTCCTTGTTCTTCTGGCTCTTAATTTTTTTTTCTGCCCCAATCCCTGAGCCTTGGGTATGGGACTTGTAAATGTTGTAGATAGGCTCTGCAACTCTGCATTTTGATAAGTTGTGGTTTTTTGAAATGGTTGTTGTCTGTTGCAAAGATAAGTTTCCTCAATGCCAGATGAGGTCCACACTTACCTGTGAGTAGAAGGCACAATATTTAAAATGTAGTCGTGATTATGCTGGTTTAGTAAAATGATTTAATCCCAGCACTGGGGAAGACAGAAGCAGGCAGACCTCTGAGTTCAAGGCCCTCCTGGTCTACATTGAGTTCTAGGACCATGTGAAGAGGTTGTCTTAAAAAATAAAATAATATATGTTATATTTATTATTTGTTGAGAAGTTGCATATGCCATAACATTCATTTGGAGGTCAGAGGACCGACTTTTAGGAATTGATTTTTTTTCTTCTACCATGGAGCTCTAGGATTGAACTTATGTCATCAAACTTGGCAGCAAACGCCTTTTCCTACTGAGCCATCTCGCTGGCACAATTTGTTGTTGTTTTACTTTATTTTTTAGTGGCTCTATTTGTTGTTGTCTTTTTAGTTTATCTTTTAAAATTTTGTATATGTGTGTAGGCATCAGGCACACATTCAGTATGTGTGTGTGTATACAACAAATATTTATATATGTGTATATATATACATATATGTGTATATATACATATATGTACATATACACACACACTGAATATACATACTGAGTGTGTGCCTGATGCCTACAGAGTCCCAAGAGGGCTCTGGATTCCCTGAAACTAGAGTTTTATGGATGTTTGTAAGCTGCCATGTGGGTTCTGGAAGTTGAACCTCAGTCTTCTACAAGAGTAGCAAGTGGGCTGGTGAGATGGCTCAGTGGGTAAGAGCACCCGACTGCTCTTCCAAAGGTTCAAATCCCAGCCAACCACATGGTGGCTCACAGCCATCCGTAACAAGATCTGAGTCCCTCTTCTGGAGTGTCTGAAGACAGCTACAGTGTACTTACATATAATAAATAAATCTTTTTTTTTTTTTTAAAGAGTAGCAAGTACTTTAAATCACTTCTTCAGCCCGTTGTTTGTTTAATTATACACATGATCTGGCGTTATAGCTCAGGCTTTCATTAAATTCTAGATCTTCCTGACTCAGACACCAAAGTTCTGGGATTTGAGGCAAGCTCTATCATCTCTATGGTGAATGTTTTTGTTGTTGTTGGTTGTTTTTAAAGAACCACTCACAAGAGTGTAGTGTTTGATTTTGGGTACCTTTTATAATTAAAGGCCTTTGGAGACTATGGTACATTTGAAGTTTGTTTTTATTGCTGAAGTTGACTGGAGAAATATATGTTGTTGGACAGTAATAGCATTGGGAGTTAGCTCTGTTATCTGTAAGTTTAAATGTATGTTACATAAGTTATTTTTTCTTTACCTCAGCATTTCACATCACACTCCTACATAAGGAACTTTATTCTGATATGTCATTCCATAGGATGGATAGAATGACAGAAGATGCTCTTCGCCTGAATCTTTTGAAGAGGAGTTTGGACCCAGCAGATGAGCGAGATGATGTCCTGGCAAAACGACTGAAAATGGAGGGGCATGAGGCCATGGAACGGCTGAAAATGTTAGCACTGCTCAAAAGGAAAGATTTGGCAAATCTTGAGGTGCCGCATGAGTTACCTACTAAACAAGATGGCAGTGGTGTCAAGGGTTATGAAGAGAAACTGAATGGAAATATCAGGCCTCATGGAGACAACAGGACTGCTGGAAGGCCCGGCAAAGAAAACATCAATGATGAGCCTGTGGATATGAGTGCTAGACGGAGGTATGGAGCAGTTTAGCTGTCTTCAGGGATTGGGTCTTCTTAAAATGAACTTGTAAAAATGGGATGAATTTCAATGAGAAGACGGTGCTTTTCATCCTAAAGCTGCCCTTTTTGTATTTTGTTGTTTTGCAACAGGGTCTCATACTATTATAGTCATGCTGGCCTTGAACTTATAGCAGTCCTCTTGCCCCAGCATATCAGTGCTGGGATTACATATATAAACTACCACATGATGACATCCTAAAGCCTCTAGAAAGATATGTGTCCTCTGGCTTGAACTGAGCATGTGTTTCTCTTATTTCCAGATCAAGCTAGTAGCTCATAAAGAAAGTCATTTTTCTTACCTAAGATAAAATGTTTATTTCTAGGGGCCAGATAGGTGACAAAATAACTAATAGTGTTTGCTGCCCAGTCTTGAGGACTGGACTTCAAATCCTAGTTCCCACATCAAATGGTTCACAGCTGCCTGTAATTCCAGCTCTAAGGGATCCAGCATCCTTTCCTATCCTCTATCGGCACCTGTGCAGACTTATTTCTTCTAAAAAAAAAAAAAGGTCATTTCTGGAATAAGGTGACATTAGATTCTAACCCAATTAATATTTCTTTGTTTTTTTTTTTCCCTCCTCCTAAAATGGCTTTAGGATTAAAGCAAACAAATTGGTATCAGCCAGGTGGTAGCGGCACATGCCTTTAATTCCAGCACTCAAGAGGCAAAGGCAAGTGTATCTCTTGAGTTTAAGGCTAGCCTGGTATACAGAGCAAATTTTAGGACAACCAGGCCTACAAGAGAAATGCTGTCTCAAAAAACAAAACAAAACAAAAACATCTTTCCTTCAGATCATTCCCAGGGATTTAGGATCTATTTGTTATAGATCTTGGATTCTATTTCATGGACCTGGCTTTTGTTTTGTCAAAAGGAACATTATACACATGTGATCACTGCAATTCTTCAATTCTTGCTCTATCTGTACCACTTTCTTCAGTTCCTACATACAGGTTCCTTTGTATACCTGTGCTCATTCCTGTTCTCTGTGTGTCCGTGTCTGTCTGTCTGTCTGTCTGTCTCCTACACACACACACACACACACACACACACACACACACACACACACACAATTTTCACAGGCCCCTTTCCTGTGTCTGTCAAAATGTAAATTGAAGAAAAGAACCTAGAGGGGCCAGAGAGATGGCTTAGTGGTTAAGAGCACTAACTGCTCTTCTGAAGGTCCGGAGTTTAAATCCCAGCAACCACATGNTGGCTCACACCCACCCATAGTGAGATCTGACGCCCTCTTCTGGCGGGTCTGAAGACAGCTACAGTGTACTTACCTATAATAAATAAATAAATCTTTTTAAAAAATTTTAAGAAAAAAAAATAAGATTAAAAAAAAATTTTTTTTAAAGAAAGGAACCTAGAACTAACTGAGGCTTAAATCAGCCTGGTAGTTCAATCAGAATATAGATACCCCTAGTTTTAAGGACACTGTTTATCAGTAGTTTAGAAATACTTGATAAAAGTAAGAATTACTCATTATTCATTTTATTTGACCTTCCTGATTTTTATCCTGGATTAGTGTCCAAAGCAGGATCTTTAACAAACTAGACTAACAGATGAGAGAGAAGGAAGGGATAGTTAATGCCTTACGTGTGTTTCTTTCTTTCTTTTGATAGTCTTATCCCAGAACTCTTTAAAAACAAAAACAAAAACAAAAAACAAAGTGACGACAACAAAATCCCATCAAACAAACAAAAAAACCTGAAGTAATAACTCTTGGTAATAGTATTTAAAAACTTCAAACAAATTCCTTAGTGATCCTGAAAGAAACTTCTTTGGAAGCTACATGTAGATTTGGAGAAATGTTATATAAGTGGATCAACCTTAATGTTTTTCAGGAGGGATAGCGTGGATGAATGTGGGAGCATGTGATGGATGGGAGCATGGGAATGAAATACTAGATAGAGCACATCCTTCATGGACACACTGTATGCCACTTTGACAAGCTGGCAGTGCTGTTTAATTATATTTACTCAAAAGTCAGAATATGGGATTGATCATCTAGTTCAAAATTCAGTGTCTACTTAACCTCTGTAAGGTACCAGAATCAATTCCAAATATTGCCCCCCCCCCAAAGGCCTTTATTTATTTATTTTTGTTTGTTTGTTTGTTTGTTTGTTTTTTGTTTTTTCGAGACAGGGTTTCTCTGTATAGCCCTGGCTGTCCTGGAACTCACTCTGTAGACCAGGCTGGCCTAAAACTCAGAAATCCGCCTGCCTCAGCCTCCCGAGTGCTGGGATTAAAGGCGTGCGCCACCAGGCCCAGCTCCAAAAAGGTCTTACAGCACTCAAAACCCAACCATTTTATTTGTGGATAATGAACTTAAAAAGTAAAATACATTAGTCTTTGTGGGCATTGAGTTTAATAGCATCTCTTTCCTCACAAGATGTTCTGTAAAAATAAACTAAGGAGAGGCATGATCTCCTTGATAGGAATTAAAAACAAGCCACCAGAAAGGTGTCTTATTGGTTAAGAGTTCTTGTTGCTCTTGTAGAGGACCTGGGTTGAGTTCCTAGCACATATACCATGTGTAATTCACAACCATCTGTACCTTCAGTTTCAGGAGTTCAACTTCCTTCTCAACCTCCTCCGAGAATACCAGGCATGTATGTGGTAAACATATATGTGTGTAGGCAACACTTGTGCACACAGAATAAAATAAAATTTTAAAGGAAATATGGAAGGTGAAGTTTATAACATGAGATCTTCTGTCTTTGTTCTTTCGATACCACTAATTGGGGCAAATTTTTAAATCTCTAAAATAAGTTAGGATCTTTAACCCAGACCATGGTTATATATGCATTTATAAGACCAGCCAGGACTACAAAAAAAAAAAAAAAAGAAGAAGAAGAAGAAAAAAAAACAAAAACAGAATTGGAAGCTTTATAACTTCTGGGAATATGCCAGATTGAAGGGTATAATTGGTGTTCAGTTTTTAATAATCTCCTAACAGGTAAAAGTTTCATACTTACAAGCTTCAAATGGTGCTTTAAAAAAATTTTGGACTCCAGGCATAGTGACACATGTCTTTAGCTTAGCACCTCGGAGGCAGAGGTAGGCAGATCTCCGAATTCAAGGCCAGCCTGGTCTACAGAGTGAGTCTAGGATAGCCAGGCTACACAGAGAAACCCTGTCTCAAAAAAAAAAAAAAAAAAAAA
>NC_034593.1:80815222-80831050 GCF_900095145.1 Mus pahari
TCCAGGACAGCCAGGGCTATACAGAGAAACCCTGTCTCAAAAAAAAAAAAAAAAAAAAAAAAAAGGACAAACAAATAAACAAGCAAACTAAGATAGAGACTTGACTTGGGCTTTTCCTTATCTATCTCGTAATATGTATCTGATTGTATCTAAGCATAAAATACTTTTTAGTGTTGTTTGCTAGTGTAAGTTACTGATAATGTTATATAGTTCCAAAATGTTCATTAAGAAATATCTCTGCCCATCTTGGTAAGCAGTCTCAGCAATAAAAGTGCAGGGAAGGATGTTTTTTTACCTTAGAAAAAAGCTTTTCACAGAATATGCTTACTTTGCCAGGACCAGAATTTCATAGAGCTGCTGTCTAGTGGCTTTTTTTTTTTTTTTTTTTTTTTTTTCTGTCACTATATATTCTCAGCTTGCTGGCTGACTTGTGACTACAGTGCAGTCTAGACACATTTACAAGTCCACAGAGCAGTCATTCTCCTTACTCCCTCTTCTTTTTCTGTTTTCTCAGCTAACTCAGATTTACCCTGTTGAGAAAGTAAAGGCTTATCTCACTGAGGGCTACCTTGTTTAAAAGACTTCTTTAGGTGAAACTTAAGAATGGTGATGGTGTTTGCTGTGAGTTCATGGTTAGGCTGGGCCTCAGGGACCAGCAAGATGGCCCAGTGAGTAAAGTTGTTTGCTGATAAACCTAAGTTTAATTCCTGGGACTCACATGTCAGAAGAAGAAAACTGACTCCATAAAGTTGTCCTTTGACTACCACAACTGTACCCTGGCACATAAGTACCTGCATGTCAGACACTAGTTAAAATTTTAATTAAAATTAAAAGCAAAAAAAAAGCTGCTTGGGGCTAGAGATTTTGCTCAATGGTAGACTACTTACTTACATGCATGGAATCCTAGGTTGATTCCCAGTAACACACACAAACGTGTACAAATACTTTTGTGTCCCAAAAGGACCTGAGACACAAAACCATGAGAAAATAGTGGATAGGTATGTTGAAGAAGTAATGACCTGAGAGCTTTTGGGTTTTAGGCTCCATCTTTAAGACATATAAGCACACCAATCTAACTGAGACTTATATACTCCCAGCTATTCTATCTCAAAAAGCTGTAGCTGAAGTTCAGTAATAGAAGGCATGCTTAGGTATCTGTGAAGCCTTGCGTTCCATCCCCAATACCACAAAAGAAAAGGGAAAAATAAATATAGCCAGGCATGGTGCTGCATTCTTGAGATCATAGTGCTTTGGAAATAGAGGCAGAGAGATTTCAAGGTTAACCAATTGCATGAGACCCTGTCCCAGAAACATTTAAGAATCAGGAGAGGGCTGGTGAGATGGCTCAGTGGGTAAGAGCACCCGACTGTTCTTCCGAAGGTCCAGAGTTCAAATCCTAGCAACCACATGGTGGCTCATAACCATCCGTAATGAGATCTGACTCCCTCTTCTGGAGTGTCTGAAGTCAGCTACAGTGTACTTACGTATAATAAATAAATAAATCTTTAAAAAAAAAAATCAGGAGAAGTGGGAGATACATTTGTTGTTTTGGGAATCTAAGAAATTCTATTTTTCAGTATTCTTTATATTTGGGCTGCAGAAATATAAAAAAAAGAGTTACCAAATGAATAGATTTGGAAGTAAGAAAAGTCAGTGTGAGAAAAAAATGAAAGTCCATGTGAAGGATTTTAGATGTCAGAATAGTTCCTGGTGGGGCTGGAGAGATGGTTCAGCGGGTAAGAGCACTGGCTGCTCTTCCAGAGGTCCTGAGCTCAATTCCCAGCAACCACATGGTGGCTGAAAACCACCTGTAATAGCTTCTGGTGTGTTAGAGTAATCTGCTTCCTTTTTGTCCATCGTACTCAAGTAGATTACTACATTCTATTGGCTTTGCCCTTTCATGAAGCCTCTAAATAACTAATAAAATAATTAATGACAGCTGAATATTGTGATATGCAAGACAGTTGTAAATTAAAATGTGGTATTAGAGCACTTACCTCAATTTTTAATTTTTAAGGCTACCCTGGACCTTCCTATGTAGACTAGACTGACACTGAGTGCTGGGATTAAAGGTGTGAGCCAGCCTGGCAGTGGTGGCGCACGCCTTTAATCCCAGCACTCAGGAGGCAGATGCAGGCAGATTTCTGGGTTCGAGGCCATCCTGGTCCACAGAGTGAGTTCCAGGACAGCCAGGGCTATACAGAGAAACCCTGTTTGAAAAAAAAAACCAAAAAAAAAAAAAAAAAAAAAAAGGGTGTGAGCCAACACACCAAATCCTCCCTCCCTCCCTCCCTCTCTCTCCCAGCACCTCCTTCTTCTTCTCTCCCTCCCCCCTCTTTTTTTTCTTATTTTTATGTATATGAAGCAAGATGTCAGGTCTCATGGATCTGGAGTTACAGACAATTGTGAGCAGTCATAAGTCCTGAGAACTAAACCTGAGTCTTGTGGAAGAGCCAACTGTTAAGTTTTAATCCTACTCTCTAGCTGCCCCCCTCCCAATTCTTTTTTTTTTTNTTTTTCCCATTTTTTATTAGATATTTTCTTTATTTACATTTCAAATGCTATCCCAAAAGTTCCCTATACCCTCCCCCCGCCCCTGCTCCCCTACCCACCCACTCCCACTTCTTGGCCCTCCCAATTCTTAAAACTTTTCATCACTTTGTACTTTGTCCCTGCATATCCTGACAGGTTTTAGATGAGAAAAATATTTTGCTGGGTGGGAGAGATGAATCAAAAGTTAGGAGCATTCTCTGCTCTTAGTTCAGTTCTCAGCAACCACATGATGGCTCATAAATCTATAGTGAGATCTGGTGCCCTCTTCTGTCATGCAGGAGTACATGCAGGCAGAATGCTGTATACATAATATTTTTTTAAAGTATTTTGCTAAAGTTTTTCCATTATTCACATCTTGGTATCTATCTTTATTCTAGGACTTGTTTTTAATCTTTGTCTTGCTGAGTCAGGACAGACTTATGTTCCCTTGGATTTTTTGGTTCATTGTAGTGAAGATATTTTCTTAACCTTTTAAGGAACTGTCACTGTTGAAAATACTGTAATTTCTCCTTTTCTTGCCCAGTGAGCCAGACCGAGGAAGGCTAACTCCTTCCCCAGACATAATTGTTTTGTCTGATAATGAGGCCTCCAGTCCCCGGTCCAGCTCCCGGATGGAAGAAAGACTCAAAGCAGCCAACCTAGAGATGTTTAAGGTAAAAAAAAGGAAAAGAAGATCTTCTTCTCCCCCCGCCCCCCATTTATTTATTTATTTATTTATTTATTTATTTATTTATTTATTTATTTATTTATTTAGCGTGCCTCCCATTTCTTAATTCCCTGGTTTGGTTTTATGTTTTTCTTTAGATTTGCTTTTTGGATGTAAATGATTACCTGTTTGATAAAGTCTTCATGCTTATTCTTCACAGTGTACTCTTTGAAAGATTGCTGTTCAACCAAATTGTAATTTAAGTTACATAAAGTAAATCCTTAGGTGTGATGATTCCCTTTACATTATCCAGACTATAGAAGAGTTCTTACTTGTTTTTAATATATCTACATCAAACATGATTTTAAAGATTTAGAGGCTATTGTAAAAGAAAATATTGTTTCCTTTTTGTCAGTCATATGTTTTTGCTAGGAATACACTGATTGACCTTTATATATAGTCACAAGTACAAGTACTTTTTGAGTACCTGCCTCCTGAGTGCTGCTCTGCATGGGCTACAAAGGTATAGTCATTTCTTCGCATCTGCTTCTTACAGAAGAAGGTTTCAGAAGAGAAATATAGATCATTTCTTACAGGAAGGGATTCTGGTAACCTTGCTGCTGTTGCTGACCTACAACTTCCATGTTTTTTTAGGGGAAAGGCATTGAGGAACGGCAGCAGCTTATCAAGCAACTGAGGGATGAGCTACGATTGGAAGAAGCTCGTCTGGTGCTGTTAAAGAAACTGAGACAGAGTCAGCTACAGAAAGAGAATGTGGTCCAAAAGGTATTGTAGAAAGGAGAAAAAGTCTAGTTTGAGATAGTACTACCCCAGGTAGAGTTAGTCAGCTTTGTGGACTGTTCTCTGGTTCTGTGGGTAATTATTTGTTCGAACTCAGATCTGCCTGCCTCTGCCTCCCAAGTGCTGGGATTAAAGGTGTGTGCCACCACTGCCCTGCTCTGTTTTGTTTTATCCTTCAGCATTAATCAAGAAAAACCCTATTTGGCATAGTGGTATGTATCTGTGATGCTAGGTAGATTTAGAATCAAAAGTTTTAAGTTCAGGGGCCTGTAGAGACAGCTCAGCAGTTGAGCCCTCTTGCTGTTCTTGTATAGAGGCTGCCTTTGATTCCCAGCACCCACATGGCAGCTCACAACCAGCTGTTAGTACAATTCCAAGGAATTTGATGCCTTCTTCTGGTCCTTTGCAGCCACCAGTCACATACATGGTACACAGACATAAATGAAGGCAAAACAATCATGTACAAAAAATGCTTCTTTTTTTATAAAGGAGTTAAACTGGCCATGTGAGACCCTGTCTGAAAAGACAGACAGACAAGGCCTGGCATAATAACACGTACCTTTAATCCTAATACTTGGAAGACAGCTGATGGGTCTCTGAGGCTAGCCAGGTCTACAGGTTAGTCCAGGCTATACATAACAAGATGCAGTCTCAAAGAAACAAAACAAAAAAGAAAAAAATCCAAAAAGGCTTAATTTCATTTTTCTCATATTTCTTCCTTGTCAGGAACTTGAGGTTCATTTGTTGTTTACACTCACAGGAAATTTTAAAAGCTTAGAACTTAACTGAATTTGACCTCTAGGGGTTTTTTTTTTGTTTTGTTTTTTAAGATTTTAATTTATTATATGTAAGTACACTGTAGCTGTCTTCAGACACTCCAGAAGAGGGAGTCAGATCTTGTTACNGATGGTTATGAGCCACCATGTGGTTGCTGGGATTTGAACTCCGGACCTTCGGAAGAGCAGTCGGGGTGCTCTTACCCACTGAGCCATCTCACCAGCCCCAACCTCTAGGGTTTTTGGCTTAGGTTTTGTGGTTTTTAGGTTTTTTGTTTTTGTTTTTGTTTTTGTTTTGAGTCAGAAACCCTGCTGCCTCTGCCTCCCAAGTGCTGGGATTAAAGGCGTGCACCACCACAGTCAAGCTCACAGTCTAATTTTCTCTATCCCCTTCCAGACTCCAGTTGTACAGAATGCAGCATCTATTGTTCAGCCATCTCCTGCACATGTGGGACAACAAGGCTTATCTAAGCTTCCCTCCCGGCCCGGAGCTCAAGGGATTGAACCTCAAAATTTGAGAACATTACAGGTATGTGACCCATAGTGGGATCTTACTATTGGAGAAATCTGTCACTTTGTCTTTATTTGGGGATTTTGTAAAGATTGTAGAAGAAGCTCTGTGAAGCCAGGACAGCCAGGGCTATATAAAAGAGATCCTGTCTCAAAAAAAACAAAGAAAGAAAGAAAGAAAAATGAAAGGAAGGAAGAAATTCAACACTCTTCTGGTCTCTCTAGGCATGGCATTCACATGCATTTATGTACACAAATAAAATAAACCTCTTTTTTAACAAGTCAGAGCTGGGGCTGGAGAGATGGCTTAGTGGTTAAGAGTACCAACTGCTCTTCCAGAGGACCTGAGTTTAATTATGGTGGCTCACAACCATCTGTAATGGGATCTGATGCTCTTCCATTAGACCTGGATTTAATTACTAGCACCTACAAGAGCCTCACTTTTTTTATGTAACTCCTATTTCAAGAGATCTAATGCCCTTTTGGCCTCTGAAGGCACCAGTTATGCATATAATGCATAGATCATACATGTAGGCAAAACATCAATACACATTAAAAAAAATAAAATAAACTTTTTTTTTTAAACTTTCTAACCACTAATCAGCATTTAGAGTAATGATCAAAGGCCTAGAAAGATGCATCAGAGAGGGATCTTTCTCAACAGCTTTAGCTCATGGGTGCCAACATTCTTTTTTCTTATGTACCAGGACTATCTTGCTGCTCTTGCAGAGGGTCTGAATTCTATTCCTATTACCACATGGTAGCTCAAAACCATCTGTAAGGGTAGTTGCAGGGAAGCTTACATCCTCTTCTGACCTCAGCAGGTAGTGCATACATGTGGTACACACACATACATGCAGATAAAATATCCATCCACGTGAAATAAAAATAAGTTAATCTAAAAAATGTTTTGACTAGAGTGATGGTAAATTTCTCCCATGAATTTAAATGAAATTATCAAGTGTGTGTCTCCATGGTTCTAGTTGGGATCATTATAAGCAGTGTTTTCACTTTGCACTTTATGGGGTATTATGCCATCTGTGAGTTCTTTTCCTGTGCTTCTCCCTTTAGGGTCACAGTGTCATCCGTTCAGCAACCAACACCACCCTTCCACACATGTTGATGTCTCAACGTGTTATTGCACCAAATCCAGCCCAACTTCAGGGCCAGCGGGGGCCACCGAAGCCTGGCATTGTACGCACCACAACACCTAACATGAATCCTGCCATCAGTTACCAACCAGTAAGAGCAAGCACTGGGATAGAAACAGAAAAGTCCTTCGTTTGCTTTTCTTATAGAAAGAGCTACAGGTTTTAAAGTTTTTATAAATAGAGGACAAGAGTGATTTGAATAGAGAACATTCCCTATAATGGATGCTTTAAGGAATTATATAAAAATGGTGGTAGTAAAAGTAGTAGTATATTGTAGAACATAGCTAAACTACCTAAAATCTACCTTAAGAAAAAGAGATTATCTTAATCTAGGGATGAGAGTGGGATGAAAGTGATAGAAATTTAGTACTCAAGTACTCACATGAAATTCTCAAAAATAAATGTAGGTTTGAAAAAGAGAAGATGAGAAGGACGTATGTGATAAGAGGCATAGGTATGTGCCTGAAAGCATCCCTCATCTTTCTCAAACAGCTTTAGCTCATGGGTGCCAACATTCTTTTTTCTTATGTACCAGGACTATCTTTTAGTGGTAAGTTAAATGTTTCCTATTTTAAAGAAGCTGAACAGTCCAGACTAGGATCAAGTAGCCACCTCTCTTAGAAATTAAGATGGTCTCCTCTTATTAGCCACCTGTCCCCTATTCCCTTTCAGCAGTCAAGTTCATCTGTTCCCTGTCAGCGCACAACGTCTTCTGCCATCTATATGAACCTTGCCTCCCATATCCAGCCAGGGACTGTGAACAGAGTGTCCTCACCACTTCCTAGCCCCAGTGCCATGAGTGACGCTGCCAACTCACAGGCTGCAGCCAAGTTGGCTCTTCGAAAACAGCTGGAAAAGACGCTCCTGGAGATACCACCTCCAAAACCTCCTGCTCCCTTGCTTCACTTCCTGCCTAGTGCAGCCAATAGCGAGTTTATCTACATGGTAGGCTTGGAAGAAGTCGTACAGAGTGTCATTGACAGCCAAGGTAATTCTTTCTTCTAGTTAAGTCTCTAAGCACAGGGTTGCCAAGCCTCTTGGCAGAGAACAAGTATTACAGGGAACTGTATAGTATTAAATAACTGCTCTTAATGCAGGCCTGATAGCTCATTGCTTATAAGCCCACCACTTTGTAGGCATAGGCAGGAGGATTGCTCCAAGTTCAAGGCCAACCTGGGCTACATAGTAAAGTAAAAGCTAACTTAGAGTACAGACTGAGCCCCTTTCTTGAAAATTTCAAAGCCACCCATACACACAAAAATAGGAAAAATCTTACAAAGAAAGAGTAGAGTCTAGAGATGTAGCTCATTTGGTAGACTCCTTACTTATCTGGAATGTAAAGGTTAGAAGATTACAAGTTCAAGGGTATCCTCAGATAAAATCCATAATCAATTTCTAGATCACTCTGGAATATATAACATCCTATCCAAAACCTTTCCAAAAAAAAAAAAAAATGAAGAGATGGAAGAGAAATATATATTTTATTTTTCAATACATGGGTTTTTTTTGTTTTGTTTTGTTTTGTTTTTTTTTTGAGAAAGTGTTCTGGCTCACATGTTGGGGTGTAACCCACCTTAGCAGTGAGTCAGGCTTTAGGAGCTTGGAGCAACTGGTCAGATCACATCCACATACAGGAAACAGAATGATGAATATATCTTATTTAGTTCCTTTTTTTTGTTTGTTTTTTTGTTTGTTTTTGTTTTTTGTTTTGTTGAGACAGGGTCTCACCATATAATTCTGGCTAGTCTAGAACTCACTATGTATAGACTAAGCTGGCCTTGAACCCGCAAGGGATCTGTCCTGCTTGGCCTCCACAAAGTGCTGCTATGAAAAGCGAATACTGCAATGCCTGTACTTTATTTGTTTTGTTTTGGAGACAGGGTTTCTCTGTTTAGCCCTGGCTGTCCTGGAACTCACTTTGTAGACCAGGCTGGCCTCGAACTCAGAAATCCGCCTGCCTCTGCCTCCCGAGTGCTGGGATTAAAGGCATGTGCCACCACGCCTGGCTATGCCTGTACTTTATATAAATAGAATTTCTAGTTTATGAACGTTGTAACCTAGTACTGAAACAGAATCTGACACCATGCAGTGTGGTCCTAACAATTTTTTTTTAAAGATTTATTTACTTATTTTATATATATGAGTACACTGTAGCTGCGCAGATGGTTGTGAGCCTTCATGTGGTTGTTGGGAATTGAATTTAGGACCCCTGATTGCTCTGGTTGGCCCCGCTTGCTCAGTCCCTGCTCGCTCAGGCCCAAAGATTAATTATTATTATAAATAAGTACATTGTAGCTGTCTTCAGACGCACCAGAAGAGGGCGTCAGATCTCATTAGGGGTGGTTGTGAGCCACCATGTGGTTTCTGGGATTTGAACTCAGGACCTTCGGAAGAATAGTCAGTGCTCTTACCCACTGAGCCATCTTACCAGCCCCTAACAATTGTTAAGCTTAAATTTCCAGACAGTATTGGAATATCCCTAGAGGACTGACTAAACATTTAGCTGTAAACAGATCATAGGGTGCCTTAATTTCAGCCAGGTAAGGTAGCTTATGCCTATAATTTCAGCACTTGGAATACTGAGGCAAAAGTGTTGTGATTCAGAGACTAGCCTGAGCTATATAGTGAGTTCTAGGCTAGCCTGAGCTACAATGTAAAAATCTTGTCTCAGAAAAGTCTTTACAAAATAACTATTCAGACCCTGATAACAAAGTATTGTAAATATGTGTGTAAAGGGAAAGTCTAATACAATGTTAAGAAACAGAAGGGGGGGGGGTGGCTGGAGAGATGGCTCAGAGCCCTAGCTGATCTTCCAGAGGACCCACATGCCAGCTCATAGCTGTCTGTAACTCCAGTTCCAGAGGTTCTGACACCCTCACACAAACATACATGCAGGCAAAAGACCAGTGCACATGAAATTAAAATTAAATATGAGGGCCAGGTGTGGTGGTGCATGCCCATCACTTGGGAAGCAGAAGCAGGTGGATCTCTGAAGCCTGATATTTAAAGTGAGTTCCAGAACGACCAGGAATACGCAGAGAAACCCTGTCTAAACATACATACATACATACATACATACATACATACATACATACATACATACAGCAAGAAAAAATAAACAGAAAGCATTGTTTTAAGTGGATCCCTTTGATTCTAATTTTATTATTATGAGATTTTTGTAAGACTATGTAACCAGGTAGGGCTCACTCAGCCTTACATTCTGGGGCCTCCTTCCCTAGCCTCCTAACTACTTTGATTATCAAGCCAAAGTATTTATTAAATTGTATTTGTCAAAAAGTTTTTAAGGCCATTTGAGGTTGGGCATACCTTTAATCCTAGCACTAGGGAGGCAAAGGCAGGAAAAAAATTTGAGTTCGAGGCCAGCCTGCTCTATGTACTGAGTTCTAGGACAGCCTAGTCATCATAGTGAGACTGTATCTGAAAACAAGACAGTACATATATAAATTTTAGACTCACTTATTTAATTTGTATGAGTGTTTTTGCCTCCATGCATGTATATCTACCACGTTTTCCTGGTGTCCTCAGATAATCTTTAGTAAAGGAGAGTGTATCACAGTCTCTGAAGTGCAGTTATGCTGGGTTGTGAGCTACTGTATGGGCTGGGCACACATAGCCAAACTCCAGTGCTCTGTAAGGGCAACAAAGTGCTTTTGAAACTAACTACTGAACTAGTTTAGCCCCCTGAATTGTTTTGGTTTGTTTGGTTTGGTTTTGTTTAGTTTCTTGTTTTAAATTTGTTAATTTTGTTAGTAGGGAGAAGAGAATGGGAAGTTGCATGCCAAAAATGTGGCATGTTGTTGCCATTTCAAAGTCAGAGGACAGCTTTGTGAAGTTATTTCTTTCCTTCCACCTTTACATGGGTTTCAGGTTTCAAAGATGGAGCTCAGTTGTTTTGGCTTGCACATACTCAGCCATCTCACTGATCTTGTGTTGTCTCTGACTTAACAGAATTAACTTAGGAGAAAAAACGCTTAATGAAAATGAACAGAAGAGGTGGGAGGTAGGAAACTACTAACAGTTGTTTTTATTGGCATCTAGGCAAAAACTGTGCCTCACTTCTGAGGGTTGAACCCTTTGTATGTGCCCAGTGCCGCACAGATTTCACTCCTCACTGGAAGCAAGAAAAGAATGGTAAGATCCTCTGTGAGCAGTGTATGACTTCCAACCAGAAAAAGGCTCTAAAAGCTGAACACACTAACCGGCTGAAAAACGCTTTCGTTAAAGCCCTACAGCAGGAACAGGTGAGAACTCTGACTCCTACCTGCACAGCCATCTGAACAAGCTTGGTTTTCCCAAAGGGTTTTGGGCTTGGAAACCTAGTTTCCTTTTAAAAAAGAAAAAAAGCAGGGTATGGTAGCCTATGCCTTCAATCCCAACACTCTGGAAGCGGAGGCAAGCTGATTTCTCTGAGTTGGAAACCAGCCTAGTCTACAGAGTTCCAGGCCAGCCTAAACTAGGTAATGACACCCAGTCTCAAAAAACAAAACAATATAATCTTTTTTGTTACTCTGTCCTGTTTATATCATTTGTTTTTGATTGGCTGATAATATAATACCATGTATGAATGACTATGATTAAAGGACAGAAAGAGAGCTGGAGAGATGGCTCAGCAGTTAAAAGCACTGACTGCTCTTCTGAAGGTCCTGAGTTCAAATCCCAGCAACCACATGGTGGCTCACAACCATCCTCAATGAGACCTGATGCCCCCTTCTGGTGGGTCTGAAGACCTCTACAGTGTACTTACATATAATAAATCTTTTTTAAAAAAAACAAAAACAAAAAATGGACAGAAAGAAGGCTTGGAACATTATTGTTTTCCATAGCTCTGAAAAAAGTCTCACTATTAGCTCTAAATGGACTGGAACTTTTGATTCTGCTTTCTTTGCCTCTTGAGAGCTGGTATTACTGGAGTGCGCCACCACATCGTGGTCCTATTCTCCACTTTTGGTCAGACAAATGGATTTTTCTGAAAGGAATTTGCTGCATACTTTGAATTATGCAATCTGTAGTTAAATGGCAAACAAAAGAATGGATGATAAGTAGCCCAGTGATAATAGAGGTGTGTGAGCAGTTCCTAATAGTCTATTCAAAGGGAAAGATGCACTAAGAAGCTCAGGTCCTTTTCTCTTCCATTTCGCACTCCACTAACCATCAGAGTCCTTTAAGTAGGTAGCATCATGAGCCTTGTGGAGAATAGATAAGTAGAAATCAAAGATAAGATGTTAGTTTAATGGTAGAGCACTTGCTTCCCAGATCCAAGGCTCTGGGTTCAATATCCAGCACTGTATGGTACTAACATGCAAACATGAATACATAAATGAATCTCTTTAAAAAATTAAAGAAATACAGAGAAATCCTGTCTCAAAAAACCACAAAAAAAATTAAAGAAATAGATAGTACCTCAAAGATTCATTAGTTTTAATTACATTACCATTCATTGTCCTCCAGTTGTCCTCATGAGAGCCAGCTTTCTAGAGAGAAGGGAATGCTTTTAATCTAAAACATGTTGGCTGCTTGTACCTGGAGATCTCGGCGTTGTCCCACCAAACTTTTCATCTTTTCTGCATTGTTCTAACTAGCTGGCATCATTACAGAAATAAGACCCTTGGTTTTCTAGTTAGAAAATTGGGTGCTGTCTTGTTCAATCTCACCTAATAACTCCCAACAGGAAATTGAACAGCGATTACAGCAGCAGGCAGCACTCTCCCCAACGACAGCTCCAGCTGTATCCAGTGTCAGTAAACAGGAGACCATCATGAGACATCATACACTGCGGCAGGTGAGGAAGTTTTCCACAACCCTTCTTTCTCTTAGGGGCTATGCTTCTTCAGGAAATGATTCTGTTCTTTTTTTACTCCTTTGGGTCTTTTGAACTTTTTTTTTTTTTTTTGGTTTCTCTGTATAGCTCTGGCTGTCCTGGAACTCACTTTGTAGACCAGTCTAGCCTCAAACTCAGAAATCCGCCTGCCTCTGCCTCCCAGGTGCTGGGATTAAAAGTGTGCGCCACCATGCCTGGCTTGAACTTCTTTTTTTTAAGATTTATTTATTTATTATATGTAAGTACACTGTAGCTGTCTTCAGACACCCCAGAAGAGGGCATCAGATCTCATTATGGATGGTTGTAAGCCACCATGTCGTTGCTGGGACCTTCAGGAGAGCAGTCGGTACTCTTTTTTGAACTTCTATAATGGCAAGATTTCATCAACTGTCATGTTGCCTTGTTGCAGGCTCCACAGCCCCAGAGCAGCCTCCAGCGTGGTATACCCACATCTGCCCGATCCATGCTTTCAAACTTTGCACAGGCACCCCAATTGTCTGTGCCAGGTGGTCTCCTTGGTATGCCAGGTAAGAGGGGTTGGATTCAGAACTTATCTCACAGGGATGACTAATTAGATAGTCTTTTCTTTGATGATCTTGTATAGCTCAAGCTGACTCTGTGAGCTTGCTGTGTAACCAAGGCTGTTCTACTTCTGCCACTCCCTGGCTCCGAGTACTGGAGTTACAGGCATATACCACCTAGCTTTAATGTACAGTTCTTCTTGTGCACAGGGTACATGTGTGGAGAGGCTAGAAGTCAGTCTTGAGTGTCATTCCTCAGGCACTGTCTGCCTGTTTTCTGAGATAGGGTCTCCTAGTTTCCTCTAGCTTATAAAATAGGTAGGCTCACTAGCCAACAAGTTCCAGAGATCTGCATCCCATTGTTAAGATTACAAGCATGAACTACCAAACCTAACTTTTTTTATGTGGGTGCTAAGGATCAAGCTCGGGTCCTGTTTGCATGGCAAGCGCTTTGTTGACTGAGCTCTATCTTTCCAGCCATAGTATACAAACCTTTTTTTTTTTTTTTTCCAAAGTATGAGTGTTCCTCCTATGTGTACTCTGTATACCACTTGCATGCCTGGTGTCCACAGAGGCCAGAATAGGGTGTCTGATGTCTGATCCCCTGGAACTGGAGTTACTTATAGTTATGAGCCATATTGTGTGTGCTAGGAATTAAGCCTCAATCCTCTGAAAGAACAGCTACTGCTTGTTTGTTTGTTTGTTTTTGTTTTTGTTTTGGGGGGATTTGCAGGGAGTTGGGGGGGGGGGACAGGGACAGGGTTTCTCTGTATACCCATGGCTATCCTGGAACTCATCTATAGACCAGGCTGGCCTTGAACTCAGAGATCCTCCTGCCTCTGCCTCAGTGCTGGGATTAAAAGCATCACTACCAACTCCTGAGCCATCTCTAGCACATACGCACAAATCTTTAGCAACCCCTTTAGACTCCATTTTTCCTTTGTTTTCTGTTTTCTTAGGCCATAACTATTCTTTTGTTATTCGGCAAATGAATTTTTACTAAGTCTAAGTAAAAGACTAAGCACTAAGACTTTGGTAAAATTGTCTCTACCATTATAAATTTAATTCTGATATGCTTTCATTGAGCATGTGAGTTCTAGAGCAACAGGGTCAACTGTCCAGCATGAATGATCTAGGATTCTTCTCCATACTTCATTGGTTCCAAAATCAGAGCAGATCATTGATTCTTTCCATTTTAATAATTTTTCTGTCACCAAGGTTTAACCTCTTTCTTCTATATTGTACTATAAAGACCGTTCATTATTCCTGATTGGACTGATGTTTCTGGAGGAGCTCTTTCCCTGAAGCTCGGGAGTAAGAGTAGAATTGCTGCTGAAACAAAGCTGAGGCTAGAGAAGGGCAGGCCACTGCAAATATATCCTCCCCGTTACTAACTGCAGTCTGGGATAGGACAAAAGGGTGTCACTTCTTCTCTTAATACCTGTCCCTCCTTTTGTCTCATGAATCTAGGTGTCAACATTGCATACTTGAACACTGGCATCGGAGGACATAAAGCCCCAAGTTTGGCAGACCGGCAGCGTGAATACCTTTTAGACATGATCCCTCCCAGGTCTATATCGCAGTCCATCAGTGGGCAGAAATAACGCCTGTTCCACTTGTACTGCCCATCCTTGAATCCTTTACCCATTTCTCCCATTGTCCCCAACTTCCGTCGCATGCAGTGCCTGTACTGGTGCCTACCATACACGGAAAGCAAAACCGAAAAAAAAACAGAAGACAAAAATAGACATCAACAAGAATACACATGCCCTGCCCTGCCACCTCCCCTTTATTTCACACTGCTGCGATCTGTTCTCCTGCTGCTCTGTCTTCTCTCTTCAATTTCCTTTAACAGTGAGGTGGATCTTTGCCTCTGATAGAGGTCAGAATGAGGTCCTGGGGAGAATTTAAGTCCTTTGATGTGTGTTTCTAAAGTATGTTTTATGCTATAATTATTATCATTTTTAATTATATTGTGTGTTTTCCCTTTGTTCTGTAGACGGTTAACCCCCATCTTCTGATTTCTTTAATTCCCTACCACCCTGTGCTAACCCTCCTCCCTTTTGAAAAAAAGTATATATATATATATAAATGATATACAATTCAATGATCACATGCAGATTGCAGTGGATCCTCAGCTGCCAATAGGAAATAACTGAGAATGTTAGGGACAGAGATGTTGAGTGCACTTAACCTGAGTTGTGGAGTGGGTATCATCAGACAAGGAGGAATTACATCCCACTTATGGTTGGTTAGGATCTGGAGAGTTTAGGAGGCAGTGTTTTAGTAATGAAGTTTAGCTCTGAGTAACAATGAGTAAAAGAGCCTAGAGGAAAAAGCTTAAAACAAAAACTACCTGTTGTTTAACCATGGTCTAAGGGGGAAGAGGTGTTACATAAGTTCACTAGTGTCCCAAAGAGGGCTGCAGCTACGTCCTGGCCTTCTAGGTACTTGGGGAGTAAGATGGGTCTCCTAACCTCAGTGAGGACACAGACATCTGTTCCAGGCCAATCATCTTGAGATTGTTTATCCTATTTTCTTTGTAAAATTGTCTCTCATCACATCTTCATACTCTTTAACAAATGTTCATCTTCCTTCTAACCATAGTCCCGGAGGAATGGTTGTTTCCAGGCTGCAGGTGGCTGGGTATCCTAGAAGTTGGAATTGGTATACGTGGATCATGTGACAGAGAGGGAGACTAGACAGGAGGAAGAAGAGGTTTCTCCCAGCAGTTGAGACTCTCGCATGTTTCTATCCCTGTACCCTCTGAGTGCTGAGAGATAATGGGTGTAGACCCCCCAATCAGGTTGGTATTCCACTCTGACTCTGCTGCGCTGGCTGTAGATCCAACTCCTTAGAGCCAAACAGTTTGTCAAACCAGCTTTGGACCTTAGCTATACAAGTATTGTCTTCCCCCAAGCTCCGCTCCCTAAATTTTGTTCATTTTGCCTTTTTTTTTTTTTTTTTTTTTTTTTTTTTTTTTTTATTTCAGATTGACACTATTAATGTAGAGAATAAATTGAATTGTGCA
>NC_034593.1:80831109-80834965 GCF_900095145.1 Mus pahari
TTTTTTTTTTTTTTTTTTTTTTTTTTTTTTTTTTTTTGGCACTATTAATGTAGAGAATAAATTGAATTGTGCAATGTCGCTGTTCTGAGGTTAGGGAGGTTAGCATCCTGTTTGCCCACACTGTGGCAAGGAGGAGGGGAGGGGACCAAGCTGTTTTTGAGGTAAGGGAAGCCTGGAAATGAAGGGTCTTTGCTTCCCTCAGATTGTGCATGCAGTAGAACCTGCCTCTGCAGCCTAGAAGCCGCCAGAGTGTGCTAGGGACACTCTGAACAAAGATGTATGAGGAGTTTTAGAATATTTTGCCCTTGATAGCCACCTGGGGAAATTCCCTCATTTTTATTTTTAAAAACTAAATAATTTTTTTAAAGTAAGAAGGCACTTTTAAAATTATACACACACACACACACACACAAACACACAAACTACACACCTTTCCCATAAAATTTGGGGGTAGGGTGGGAAAAGCTAGATCAAGCTCAATCCCCCCACTCTGGACTCCTCTTTCCCAATATCCCAGCGCCACTGTGGGTGATTATACTGGCCCTACGGGTCTTCCTGGTTTTTTTCTTTCTTCCCTTTTCCCTCAAATGTATTGAGCACTTAATAAAGGAGCAGAGATACAACTGTGTCTGGGCTCCCCAAGTGGTGAAATGACCTGGAAGCTAGATGCTAGTAACAAGTAGTTTGAGCAGGTCATTTCAAGTATTTTTCTGGGGAATGTGGTACCCCTGACTGTAAGTGGTGGGGGAGGGGGGCTAATGGAGCTGGGGTTGGGATTATTTTAAAATTATATATATATATATAAAGATATATTCTTACATCTTTCCTTGCCCTCTGTGCTTTGAAAGCACTGAATAAATTGATTCTGTTTTTCTCTTCCACAAAATTGGAAGATTTTTTTTCTTCCATTTTTTTAAATGTTCCTACCAGTCATCTTGCCTTATGGCATGTCTGTCTAACCTCTCCCTACCCCGTGATGAAGTGCCATTTCTGTTAAGTCTCCCTGACCCCCAACTCAGAGGTGCTCAGAGGTACAAGGTGCCCAAGTTTGTCAGTTGAGATTAAAAGGAACAGAGAATGTGCAATACCGTCCAGCTGGGGCCTGTCCTTGCCCTGAGCTAGGTCCTCTCCCTGGGAGCCAGGCCACTTTGACTAGGGTTTGGAGGTAAGATGTATGGAAATGGGGAGTGGTGGCAAGGAGAGCCTATAGTTCAGTGCCTGTTTAGGTGCTGAGGCCATAGGGGAGAGGGTAGGGTCTTCCCTGATTTTATCCCTTCAGGGTCAATTAAATAGAAGCTGCTTATAATACTAGTATAGCTCTGTGGCCCTTTGCTCAGTCACTGAGGTTTGATTTCTCATCCTCTTTCCCCATCATCATACTCTCCCCAGGAATTAGCAAGAGGGGTGAAATCTTTCTTAATCATGATCAAGTATTAGCCTTCCATCTCCTCCCTTAGGTTCTGCCCCTGTCCCCCTTTCTTAAAGCCTCTACATTTTACATCACTGATTGCCTTGTGTCCTTCCAAGACTTTGTTTTTTGTTTTTTGTTTTTTGTTTTTTTTAATTAGCTCTCATCCTCCAGCTGTGGGCCCTTATAGACACTAACCCTCATGCCCTAAGGATAGGAGGAAAGACCCTGAGTTCAGTGGTCCTTTACCATTGGACGTTAACTCTCAGGTATCAGTAGAGTGGGGATCAAACCAATACATCTAGCTTCCTCTAGACCTTGAGGCACTACAAGCAGTCATTCATGGATGGTGTCTTATTCCACAGCAACCTGAAATGGGTGGATTAGTGGCAAGGCTGGGGTAAAATTAGGAGACAGAAGTCCTTATTTGTCGGTTTTATTTTGTCACTAGACCACAGCATCTGAACTGCCTCCATTGCTGAATAAGTATTTTCCTGCATTATGAGATACATGTATGGTAGACATTTCTTTTTAAAGACTCCAAGATAAATGTTTTCCTGCCTTGGTTACCTTTCCTTTCCCCTTAAAGGAATTAGCTATAGAACTGCTTTGTAAAGATGCTTCTTGATATTTTACTTTTGTTCCTTTCCCCAACCATTCCCATTTCCCCTTTTTTCTAGAAGGCATAACCCTTCTCTCCACAGCCCCTATCCCACTCATCCTAGGCTCCCTTCCTTTCCATCAAGATCTTCACTAGCTTATGATATTTGCTGCCGAGATGTTATAACAAGGACTCATTCATGTATATAAGCTATTTCTTGATCCATTTAAAAGGAATTGTACATTGTGTAGAAAAAAAAAAAACATGAAAAAGAGAAAAAAAAAAGCCCTAGCCATGGATATTGTGAAACTGTGTTATGTCATTTTGTAATGTGCTCGTTTGTGTATGATCCGTGCAAAAGGGTTTCTGGGGAAGGGGAGGGTGGAGGGAGGCAGGACTGTGGAGGGTGGGGAGAGGAGTGGGCCGGGCCCAGCACACTGAGACTGGCAGCTGCTCCAACCCCATCCCTCCTTAAAGATGCCACCTCCCCCACCACCCACCCCTATTTTGTGCCTTGCCCTCCCCACCCTGGAGTAATCTCTCCGGGTCACCAGCACTGCCTTGGCAGAGCCCACTCCCTACCCTAGCCTGCCCACTCTTCCTACCCCAGCATTAGGTTGATACTGTGGGAAAGTGCTGGAGGTTGGGAGGTAGCCGAGGAATGGGGCAGTTCCTGGGGGCATTGAAACCAAGTATTATTATGAATTGTAATTGTATTTGCACTGTTTTCCCCCTCTGATTGCATCAGCATATATACAATATACCTATGTAACAAAATCCAGTGTCAAAGCTTTCTTATGCAAGGGATTTCCCCCACCCTTCAGAAAAAGAACCTCATTGACTTCTAAAAGGGTAGATTGTCAGGAGATAGTAGAATTGTAGAAAGAAAGAATTTTAATTGTCCTAAGGAAGTTCTGTCCGAACCATTTAAGGATATGTGATTGAGTTGAGGCTGTCTCCTGTGAATTATAGGGCTCCAGGTCCAGGACAGTACAAAGAGTCCAGGACACAAGGAGGCACAGTGTGGATACCTGGGGCCTACTGACTTGTTGGGTGAGGTTTGGTGAAACTGGTGTCTTCAACCAGTGAAGTGAGGGAGAAAACCACTGACCTCCATGCTCAAAATTCCACAATTCTTCCCCCAACTGCCAAAAACCAAAAAGCACCTTGAGGTGAGGGAAGTGCTGGGCTGAGAGACCAGGGAGGAAACAAAAGTGATGTGCTACTGTTACTTGTGTGACACTGTCCTTGGAAAGTTGCCAGTCCCCTAGTTCAGCATTGGAGACGTGGCACTAATACAGGGTGTTGGACTGATGGCATCTTGGCCCTTGTGTTTCTAGCCATGTTGTGACCAGCCTCCAAGCCTCACCTCACAGTCACAATCCTTAAGGGTGGTTAACCAGCACACACACCCCAGGTTGGTAATCTAGTTGCTGTCTCTTGTGAGCTATAGGATGTGGAATTTCCCTCATCTTGGTAACAAGTAGGGCTCAGATGTAGCCCCTATCTTTCCTTCCCTCAGATCTCATCTGAACCCCCAAAGGCAACTGTTCCACAGTTTGTCTCCTTCAGAGGCCCAATTTATCTCTCCCCCTCCCCCAATTTTCTGAACTGAGTATTTCTATTCTCAAGTTATTGCCACTAAAGCCTGGAAAAAACATAGGTTGATGGGTGAGGCCTTGGTGAAGGTGGAGGATAGATTGGGGTGGGTGGTGGGGAGCCGGGAGGTGGGGTGGCAATGGCCTTCCCTGAATAGGGTGGGTGGGAGGGAACAAGACCCTTTTGCACAACTCTCTTTTTAAGTTTCCTTTTTTCTTTTTTTTTTTTTTTTTTTTTTTTTTTTTTTT
>NC_034593.1:80834989-80838771 GCF_900095145.1 Mus pahari
TTTTTTTTTTTTTTTTTAACTCATTCTAATTTTCTGCATTGTGTTTGGGAAATAAAATGAAAAAACAAACAAAGACCAATAGGAACTGGTTTTCAAAAGGTAAATACACTCCCATCTGTTTCAGAGGCTGCTGAGCATTTCAGCAGTGAAGATTCAAATAATAAGCTAATTTTTGGAGAAAGGATTAAAAGAAAAAACTTTGTAATATTTATCACTTGCAAGCTATGTTTAATAAAGAAAGGAATGGTTTCTAAGCTTTTCTGTGACTTGTGTTTTAGTTGTGGCCAAGGTGGGATGGGAATGGTTTGGTGGAGAGTCTGAGTGTTGATGAATAAGCTTGAGCTCCTCTCCATCTCTAGTGACCCCAGAGTCACTTGGTATACGTGCCCTGACTCACCTTTCCCAGCGCCCCCTCACACATCTGCACTGTCTAGTAGTGTAATTGTCAGTAGCTGCTTTCTCTGGCTAGGGATCTCACAGCATTAGAGATTCACACATACCAAACCTTAACATTAGGAATGCATCTTCCCCAGAAAGGCCTAGAATTGCTGTGTCAACATTCTTACACCTTTCACTCAAGTTTGCTTTTGAACATAAAGCATCAATCATTTTGGCTCCCACATTTTATGTTTTATTTCTAACAAAACTTTTAGGTGACTCCCAAACAAGATGGTAATGTTTTCTGGAGTACTTAAAAGTCAGGACTGTGTCCAACTCCCAATCTTCTGCCATATTTTATACCAGCAGAAGAGCTGATGGGGAAAGGCAGAGCCCAGCCTTGCTGGAATCTTGTTACTGATCCTGGTGTTATTTTTGTGTGGGCACAGGAGAGACAATATGTGTGGTTCCCTAGGCCATGGACTTTCCTTCCCACAAAATCCTTGCCTTCTGATGTCACTGTGGGACAAGGAAAGGTTAGCTGAGGTAGTTGTCTGGGTTTTGCTTTTACAGAGCATGACAGTACTCCATGGCATGTGACTATTTGCTGCTGGATACTGGAGGCTGGAAAAGAGAAGAGTAGGAATGCTAGGTGCTATAGCCTCTATTTATTCTATTAAGGGACCTAGGACTGAAAATGTCAATCAAACGGATCCCTTTAGAACAAAGGATTGCAGAAATGGCTCGTGATTTAACATCACTTGCTCTTGTAGAGGACTTGGGTTCAATTCCCAGCATGTGACTTCCATGTGGACTTCCAAGAGCACCAGACATAGCACATGTATGTACATGCAAATAAAACATATAAAATTTTTGTTTTTGTTTTTTTGAGACAAGGTTGTTCTGTGTATGTTCACTCTGTAGAAAAAACCAACCTTGAATTCAGAGATCTGCCTGCCTCTACCTCCCTAGTGCTGGGATTATAGGCATGTGCCACCACTAGCCAAACACCTGTATGCATAAATGCTTAAGATCTAGAGATCAGATGGTGTTGGGGTGATGATCCCTGAAAAAGTGCCAGGGCTTGAGAATCTTCTATCTTGAAGCTCAGTATTGCTGGGGGTGGTGGTGCACGCCTTGAATCCCAGCACTTGGAAGGCAGAGGCAGGCCATCCACCACAAACCATAAGTTGCTCGCATCCTAACAGCAAGAGCATCCAGCCTTGGATTCTAGGGAAGAATTCTGTGAAGACTCTGTGAGAAGACCAAGGTTGGAGTCAGAGCCCTCCTTCCGGTCCATGTACCTGGTAGTGCTGGGTCCTCTTGATGAGGCCTGTTGTGACCCCAGCCATACTACCCTCTTACTGGCCCAACTCACCAGAGGTGGGGCACACACAGAAACAACAGGTGCTGCTCTTCCTGCTCCTATTGTTGAAAGCCTGGAGCTTAGTCTTCTAGAGGGCCTCTGGCTGGGCAGGGAGCATAGGAGTGTGAAAGGAGCCAGTTCCCTAAAATATTGAAGTACCTGGGGCAAGGTCATATGGACAGACAGTGGAGAAAGAGTGCAGGACAGTGGCTGCCAGGGCGACAGTTCTCAGAAAGCCTGCACATAGGTGGCTCTACACAATGTTGATTGAGAAGCCCAGGATAGCAAGGTAGCAGAGAAAACCAAAATAGATGGTAGCCCTAGCTCGCCTGGGTTAGGGACTCTACAGCCCTGAAGAAGCTATCACACTGCTACCTGTAATGGAGGCAGCATGGGGGAGAGTCCTATCTGGCACCTTTGCTGAATGAGCCCATCAATGGGATATAGACTGTGGCAGCCTCTGGGCTAAATACATTCTCCAGTGTGCCTTTCCCCACAGCCTCTTGGAAACTAGCTTGACATCTCAGTGCCCTCTCTCACTAACCACATGCCCCACCCCCACCCCACCCCCACACACAAGGGAACTTGTACTATTCCTGATGCCTGACCGGTCCTTCCAGGTTTCCAAAAGAAAGCAGAGAAGGAGGCTACAGGAGCTGCAGCTGGGCTAAGGAAGGAGACTCCACCTGCTCTGTCAGACAAGGGCAGTGAAGAAGCCTAGGAGACACTCGGAAGCAATCTCTTAGCTCCTGTCCCAGAAACCTAACGAGTCTTTTGGTGATCATTGAGGTAGGTAGGGTCCAAAGAATGACTTTTCCAGAACACACCATTTGGACAGAACCAGGTTAGAGCCAACAACTCACTCTTGGCCTTGCACCCAATCTGTGACTGAAGGCCTCACTCACATGTCCACATCCACCTTGGGCTGGCCAGAGGTGAAGCAACTATGTGTCTTCCTGGTTACTTTCAGAGATGAACAGAGCCATACCTTGTAGACTCCCAGGAATTGGCCCTGGCTCTGGGTTCCCTATCGTAGGCCATGTGGGCACTGGCCTGAGAAGAGCCCATGTTTTCTTCTGCCACGCATTGGTAAATAGTCTCATCTTCAACAGAGCTACTCTTAGTGCACTAAAGAAAAGCAAACAGCCAAAACACATGGGCTAAAGGAAGCTGAGACCTGCTCAGAGAAAGGACTCATCAAAGTATGCAGCAGTAAATAATACAGTAGCAGTCAGGGCAGAGCCACAGGTGGGTGGAGATACTTGCTGGAAAGAGAAGTGTGTGTGTGTGGTGTTGTATGATAGTAGGGTTCATATCTAGGGAAAGCACATCTGTGGACCATCTGGCGGGGAGAGGTAGGTATGGCCTTGTTGTGAGTTAACTTCATCTTATTCCCACAACAGCACCTTTCCATTCTTCAACTAAACCAGTCTAGAGTCAGTGAGCCTCTGAGCCCCACAGGGATCTTACTCAAGGACTCACCATGGCCACTAGACAAGCTAGGGGAACTAGGGAGTCAAGGAAGCCAGGAAGGCATCCTAAGACCTAGCCTCCCTGCCCCTACCTTCTAGACCCTCTCCTGACCTAGGGAGCAAGAGTATTCCCAGTGCCTTCCTGACAGGACCTGGAGGCTCACACTGCACAGGGAGAGTACCTTGTACTCTTGTGCTGGACTAGGGGCACAGACATAAACCCCTAAGTGCTGAACAGACACATCAGAAATCACCAGGTTTCCAGTACCCAGAATTTGGATGCCTTCTACACCTGAGGGAGCAGCCGTCTATGGGAAGTGTCAGGGTAAGGGCAATGGCCTGGGTAGGATGGGAAAAAGGAGCTCAGTACCCAGGAGGCTCAAGAATCAAATGGCTGTACTGGGAAGAGGGAACTGTGACAGATTCTAACCTGGGCCTGGTGCACTGTGGGAGTTAGGTTCTTTTTTTCTTTTTTTTTTTTTTTTTTTTTTTTTTTTTGGTTTTTCGAGACAGGGTTTCTCTGTAAAGCTCTGGCTGTCCTGGAACTCACTTGGTAGACCAGGCTG
>NC_034593.1:80841766-80843441 GCF_900095145.1 Mus pahari
CTGGCCTCGAACTCAGAAATCCACCTGCCTCTGCCTCCCGAGTGCTGGGATTATAGGCGTGCGCCACCACGCCCGGCTTCTTCATTTTTAAAGCATCCATTCTGTTGCCTGACAGGCATCCAACCTCCACCTACCGCTTTCTGTTTACCCCCAACTGACAGCTTGATCCAGCCTGTCCAGGTCCTGGCCATCCCTCGACTAAGCCCAGGGCTGCTCTTCCAGTAGAGGCTGAGCTTTAGGAAGCCCCATGAAGAAGCAGGCTCACTCTGGCCTGTGTAAAAAGTCGGGCCCTCATGGACAACAAGATAGGCACATTTTCCCTGGTCCTTAATCAGGGGCAACTGGGCACATTGGCTGTGGCAGGTACTGGCCACGTTTTATGACCTACAGTGGTAGGTGACCACATCAGCCTGGCTTACACTGGTAATGTGGAGGATGCACATGACCCTGAGGCTCAGAAGTCACGAATCCACAGTCGGCACTCTGCTACCACCTTACCAAACAGCACACTCCTCGCTACTGCTCAGCCATGGCCTTGTTGTGCTGCAGAAAATGGACCATTTAAGCACCCAGTGGGGCAGGCATTGGGAGCAGTCTAGGTTGCCCTGCTCCACCTTGGGCAACTCTGGACACTGGCGGGAGAGGGGATAGACCTAGGTGTCAGGTGACACGTGAGCACCCACACAGTAGAGCCGGGATCTGCCCACACCTGCTACTTCCTGGTGATCTCATCATTACCCAATCATGTAGTCACATGTCTGTGACTTTAGTGGACTCTAAACGCTGCTTTCCTTCGTTAAAATTCCTTGACTTGTAGCCAAGACAACTGGACTTGAAGCCCTCCCTCAACCCTGTAATGCTGGGGTTATAGCCATACTTGATCCTTGATTTAAAAAAAAAAATTACAGCTGGGCAGTGGTGGCCACTTTTAATCCCAGTGCTTGAGAGGCAGAAGCAGGCAGATTTCTGAGTTCGAGGCCAGCCTGGTCTACAGAGTGAGTTCCAGGACAGCCAGGGCTACACAGAGAAACCCTGTCTCGAAAAAGAAATTACACATAAGTGTCAGTATAAATCAAATATAATTTTTTTCAATTTTTGTTTAAATGAAAGTATGAAGGGCTGGAGAGATGGCTCAGCAGTCAGCAGTTAAGAGCACTGTTCTTCCGAAGGTACTGAGTTCAAATTCCAGCAATCGCATGGCTAACAACCATCCAAAATGATATCTGATGCACTTTTCTGGTGCGTCTGAAAACAGCTACAGTGTCCTTATGTATAATAATAAATCAATCTTTAAAAACAAAAAAAAAAGAAAGAAAGAAAGAAAGAAAGAAAGAAAGAAAGAAAGAAAGAAAGAAAGAAAGAAGCCAGGCAGTGGTACCATGCACCTCAATCCCAGAACTGGGAGGCAGAGGCAGGCAGATCTCTGCAAGTTAGAGGCCAGGCTGGTCTACAGAGTGAGTTCCAGGACAGCCAGGGCTACACAGAGAATTAATCACGCACAACAAAAACCAAAAACAAACAAACAAATCAGACTAGCTTAACCCCAGCACACAGCTTGGCTTACATAACAAGCTATATATAGCCGGGCGTGGTGGCGCACGCCTTTAATCCCAGCACTCGGGAGGCAGAGGCAGGCAGATTTCTGAGTTCGAGGCCAGCCTGGTCTACAAAGTGA
>NC_034593.1:80844201-80850189 GCF_900095145.1 Mus pahari
TTTTTTTAAAGATTTATTTATCTATTATATGTAAGCACACTGTAACTGTCTTCAGGTATCCCAGAAGAGGGCATCAGATCTCATTATGGATGGTTGTGAGCCACCATGTGGTTGCTGGGATTTGAACTCATGTCCTTCAGAAAAGCAGTCTGCGCTCTTAACTGCTGAGTCATCTCTCCAGCCCCAGCAATTACTCTTATCTGCTGAGCCATCTCTCTAGTGTCAAAAGAAAAAAATTATGGGCCCCTAAACGTACAGGCCCAAGGCACTGTGTATACAAATCTAGTGACTGAGCTGTTCCTGACCAGGTCTACTGTGGGCACCTCTGTGCCCTGCAGGTGCCATCTTGGGCACTGTCATGTCTTCTCATCCTCTGTCATAGCACTTTCAGGATGTATACATCCCTGCTGGCTCAGCCACCAATGGTGGTTCTGTGTTAATACAGTGGGTATTCATGGGAGAGCAAGGTATCCAGATGCAGGCAATCATATATCAGGTAGCACTGCTGTTGTTAGCCAAGGCCAGCCCCTTCTACTGCCAGGAGATGGCTGCAGACAGCTCCCTTCCACCTGGCAGGGAGGGCAGCAGCAGTGGATGTTCCCACATGGCTTCAGGGTAGCTTGGCTCCTACACAAAGGCCAGTTCAGAACGTGCAATACACCCTGAAGGGACACTCAGAACTACTGGGACCTAGGGCCTCCTCTACCCTCAATCTCCCTCCCCTTTGCCTTATTCTGTGCCTGAGGAGGGGCCAAAGAGACAGGATTTGACTTTAAGGGATCTAGGTACGAAGGGAGGAGCCGGGGTGGAGAGCGGGCCTGGTTTATCAGAGCTGGCTGCTGTCCTATGGAAAGATCACTAGAGCTGATGTCTGACAGGCCTGATGGATGGTCTCATTCAGCTGAGCCCTGGCACCAGGAAGGGGTCAGGGCAGACACAATAGAGAGGTTAGGGCTGAGGCATGGGCATTGTGTTCCCTGGGAGACAGAGTCACCTCCTCCTTTCCCTGTAGGCCTATCTGCCTATTTACCCATGAGGTCAGCTTCCCAGGACTCCTGGCCCTCCCTGAAGCCCCGCCCTCCCAACACTGGACAGAAGCTAATGCCTCTGAACAGAGAAGGAACACACTCAGGCTCACACAAGCACACCCCCCTAGACTGGAAATTATACCCTCATAGCCCACCGGACGCCAGGACAACATATGTGGTCACAGGAGACACAGGTCACTGGGAGATGCCTCTACAGACACAAAGTTATGTATAGACACAGGACCATAGACACCAGTGTCAGAAGCCCAGGGACATACAAGGCAAGGCTGGGAAGCGACATGCACAGGTTCTCTTCCATAAGCAGCACAAACCATTTCCCAGTGTGCACTTGGGATGCGACAGACATGTGGGCAACAGTGACCTTCGAGGGCCTATATGCTTGTGGCTCTCCCAGGGATGGTCTTCCCCATCTTAGTTCACACAGGCTGGCCATATGATCCTTTAGCCCAAAGAATGTCTCTGTGACTTTGTGCTTCCAGAAGACCCCAGTCCGTAGCTTCTTCCTCAGCCCTCTTTCTACAGCTGTTATCCAGGGCTTCCAGCTCCTGCCACCTCTGTCCTCCACTCCTTCCTCCCATCATTGGCCCAAATGCTCCACCCCTGTGTGTCCCTTCTCACTATGTGCCCACCACCTACACCCAACCTTCCCTCAGATTCTGCTAGATCCAGTTGGCCAGAACCCCTAGTGCCTCTCCAAGCCCCAGATAGCAGCAAGGGCAGCCCTATGCTTCCAGGCCCTGCCCTCTCAACCACCGGCTTCTTCTCAAGCAGCTCTGCGTTTCTGTCCTCGGCCTCGGGTCCCTGGGCCTCGTCATCCCCACCAACACTCGCGTACACAATGCGCTGCCTCTGGCCTTCCTCCCGAAAGCCCAGAATTTGGGGAGAGTCAGATCCGAGGGTCAGAGCTAGAGATTCTGTTCTCCCTCTGCCCTGTGCCCTCTGGAGGCTAGGTCTCTCTTTCTGCTTTTAGTCCTCACTATCCCCATACCCCTTCCCTCCGCTATGTCCTCTTCACATAGAAACATTTGGGGCAGGAAGGATGGAAGGGTGCTGAGGGAGTCGTCAATGAGGGCAGGGAAATGTTGCAGTGGTCAGCCCTGCCCCCTTCTCGGGGTTGAGGATCCTCTTCTGAGTATCGACCCCCTCCTGCTCTTTGTCAGATAACCCAATGAGAGTGAAGTTCTAGGTAGAACAGGGGTACCTGCTCCACCAAGTACATCTCTGACTACCCAAGGCCTAGAAGGGGGTGGGTGGTTTGGGTTCTAAATTAGGGGTTTCAAGTAAAATCTCTGAGAAGAGCTGATGCCCCAGGTTCTGAGCTAGGGCCCGAGTGTGGGGAAGGTGACCACTTTATCCCATTAGCTCAGCCACAGACCCAGCAGCCCCTCACCCACTCACAGTCTCACTGCCCGGCAGCTCTTCTGTTTTTACTGGGACAATGGATTGGAGTCATTGGGGTCAGGAGGCTGCCAGTCACCGAATGTTGGGGACTTTCACTTGGAGAGGAAGCCAAGGCCCCCATTTCCAGTCTGGACTGGTCACCTAGACTAAGTAAAAAGGTGACCTGCCTGCCACCAAATGAGCCTCAGACTCGAAGGGACCTGACTTTGAAAGTTGCTGTTTACCGGGCACGGTGGCGCACGCCTTTAATCCCAGCACTCAGGAGGCAGAGGCAGGTGGATTTCTGAGTTCGAGGCCAGCATCCTGGTCTACAGAGTGAGTTCCAGGACAGCCAGGGCTACACAGAGAAACCCTGTCTCGAAAAACCAAAAAAAAAAAAAAGTTGCTGTTTGTACGGGATCTCTATCTCCTGAACTCCAACCTTCTCCCAAACAACAGACCTTCCAGAGGGTAAGAGCCACTCATGGATGTAAGAGAGGTGTCTGGATGTACAGAACTGGCTTCAACCAGCTGTGGCCAGTATGCCTCAGACTCAGTCTTCCTGAAGCCAGTCCCCACTGTGTCCCTTGTCTTTTTTAGCCCAGTGTGGTCCTCCCTTGCTCTGTTTGTCTCCAGTTACCTCTTTACCTTGCTCAGAAGTTTGTTTCCATTCCACCTCTCATGTCAGCTTCACTTCCTACCGTGCCACCACATGGGTCAACCTCAGGGTCTGTGCCTAAAAAGGATGCCATGACCTCTCAGCCTCCCTAACCTGCCTTCCTGCCTTAGTCTTGAACTTCAGTATCCTGAGCTCCTCATGAGTGCTCCCACCCCTTCCCAGAGAACCCACCAAGTCAGAGCAGTCAGGGCAGCCAACCTAAAGCCCTGTGATGGGTTCATTTTAATTGTCAACTTGACACAATCTAAAATTACTTGGGATAAGTCTCAGTGAGGGACTTGTTAGATTAGGTTGGCCTGTGGCATATCTGTGAGATTGTTTTGATTATGTTAATTGATGTGGGAGGACAGCCCACTGTGGGCAGCACCATTCCCTATGCTGAGGTTCTGGCTCGTCTAAGAGTGAAGAGACTGTTAAGCATGCATGCATTCATTCTCTCTCTGCTTTTGACTATGGATGGGGTATAAATAGCTACTTTAAGTTCCTTGTGCTAGAAACAAGTTTGGGGTTGCAGAGAAAGAGATCACCATTTCAACTGAATTGTCTGGACAAGACTAACATTACTCTTGAGTGAGTGGATGAACTGGGAAGAGTGAACACGTGTAGACAGAAAGTACGATCACTTAGGTGGTGGCTGTGTCCTTTCCCTATTGGCTGGGGTCTGACTGCACAATCTTAATTCAGTTGGCTAGTCTGAAACGAAATGAAGGAGGAAGGGAAAGGGATCACAGCTCCAGGCCATCAAATCCCAGAACACCGCAGGGGCCTTTGTGTAAGCAAAGGTTTTACTGGGGGTAGGGGGTGGAGTGAAAACATTTGAAAAGATTTTAAATCCTTGTCTTTAACACATGTTTTATTGAATTTAATAGAAAAAGGCTCACACTTGCTATTTCTTTCTCTGCTGTTGAGACTGTCTCCTACAATGGGCTGTACCTTGGAATGGAGCTGAAATGGACCTTTCTCCCTTAAGCTGCTATCTTATCACAGCAACAGGGATGAAACAGGCTGGGGGGGGGGTGTGACCCAGTCACACACACTGAGCATCTTGAGTGACATAACAAGCTCCCTGAGCAACCAGGAGTGTGTGGTAGGCTTCTAGAATTGAGAGGATTCATAGGTGTAATCGGTAAGGCTTGGCACAGAATGTGATGTGGTGTGTGTGTGTGTGTGTGTGTGTTTGTGTGTGTGCATGCAAATGTGCGTGCTTTGCAGATCTGGGGGTAGAGCTATAGCAGAATTTCACAGGTGACAGGCAAGGACTCTACCAACCTGGTCTATATAGCAAGATCCAGGCCAACCAGAGCTACATAGTGAGGTCCTGTTTCAAAATAAAAATCAGCAAACAAGCAAACATAGTCTTAAATTCTGGCTCCTTCTTGCCTTCGCCTTCCAAAATACTGGGGTTCCAGTCACGTGTCCTGGAGGGACTGTGCCAGTTTTCTTTGATGTGAGGGTACATGTACCTACAAAAGACTATGTAGTCAGGTTCCATGGTCAGGAAAGACCCTTTGTAGGTGGGACTGTGCTGTGTGAGTTCTACCCTTTCAGAGGACACACTGGTGGGCCTTCCTTTAGTGACTCTGAGACTGATCAGTAACGTTTGGGGCTGACAACCTGGTACCTTCACTCTGAATATCTGTCTTAATGAGGGCTTCTATTCCTGTGATAAAAACATCATGCCCAAATTAACTTGGGGGAAAAAAGTTTATTTTTCCCTATAGACTATACATCAATCACTGAGCAAATCCAGGGCAAGAACTCAGGGCAGAAACCTGGAGGCAGACACTGATATATAAATGCCACAGAGTAATGTTGATTACTGGCTTGTTCAGTCTACTTTCTTATAGCACCTAGGACCACCAGCCCAGGGGTGGCAATGCCCATAGTGATCAGGGTCTCTTGACATCAACCAAGAACATGTCAAGTGTGGTGGTATATACCTTTAATTCTAGCACTCAGGAGGCAGAGATAGGCAGAGAGCTCTGTGAGTTTGAGGCTAGCCTGTTCTACATAAAAAGTTCCAGGATAGCCAGGGCTAAAGAGACCCTGTCTCAAGGAAAGAAAGAAAAAAAAGCCATCATGACCTTCTTGTCCACCAGCTAATCGGGGGTCATTTGGAAGGGTCATTTGGGGGGAGGTCATTTTCTCAATTGGATTCCCTCTTCCAAGAGGACCCAAGCTTGTGTCACTTAGACTTCTGTTCAGTAAGTAAGCTGGTCCTGACTGCCTGGCTTTGTCTCATGTGGGATGCAGAGTAATGAGTGCCTGTCCCAACATGCCTTCCTCATTTATTAATTGGAATTCTTGGTAGATTAAAAAAAAATTTATCACTGGACATTATGGTATGCATCTTTTTTCTTTTTTTTTTTTTCCAGAGACAGGGTTTCTCTGTGTAGCCCTGGCTGTCCTGGAACTCACTCTGTAGGCCAGGCTGGCCTCAAACTCAGAAATCCGCTGTGGTATGCATCTTTAATTTCAGCACTTTGGGTGCAGAAGTAAGTGGCTCTCTGGGAGCTCAAGGCCAATCTGGACTCCATATGCATTGCAGGACAGCCAGGGCTGTATAGCAAGACCCAATCTCAAAAATAAATAAATAAATAAATAAATAAATAAAGCTAGTAGTGGTGGTTCATACCTTTAATCTTAGCACTCCAGAGGTAGAGGCAGGTAAATCTCTTGTGAGTTTGAGGCCAGCCTGGTCTACACAGAAAGTTCCACGTCTCCAAAAAAGAAATAAAGAAAAAAAGGAAGAAAAGAAGGAAGTAAGGAAGAAAGAAAGGAAAAAAGGAAGGAAGGAAGGAAGGAAGGAAGGAAGGAAGGAAGGAAGAAAGAAAGAAAGAAAGAAAGAAAGAAAGAAAGAAAGAAAGAAAGAAAGAAAGA
>NC_034593.1:80850209-80866931 GCF_900095145.1 Mus pahari
GAAGGAAGGAAGAAAGAAAGAAAGAAAGAAAGAAAGAAAGAAAGAAAGAAAGAAAGAAAGAAAGAAAGAAAGAAAGAAAGAGAAAAGAAAGGCAGGAGGAAGGAAGAAAGGAAGAAATGAGAGAGAGAGAGAGAGAGAGAAGGAGAGAAAGAAAAGAAAATTTAAAAAAATGTTTATGAATGTTTTGCCTGTACTCCACATATGTGCCTGTTGTTCAGAGACCAGAAGAGGTCATTGGATCCCGTGGAACTAGTGTCATTGATGGTTGTGAGCCACCATGTGTAAACTGAAGTCATTTATTTATTTTATGTATTCACCATTGCTCTCTTCAGAGAGCCCAGAAGAGGGCATCAGACTCCTTTGCAGATGGCTGTGAGTCGCCATGTGGTTGCTGGGAATTGAACTCAGGACCTCTGGAAGAGCAGTTGGTGCTCTTAGCCACTGAGCCACCTCTCCAGCCCTGGAATTCTTCCATACCAGAGCCAGGGAGATTGTTCAGGCAGTTTAATGCCACACAAGCATGAGTACCTGGGCCAAAGCCAAGCACTGTGTGTACCTATAACCCCAGAGTCAGAGGCAGGAGGATACCCTGGGCTCATTGGCCAACGAGTACAGCTGAATATGTGCGCTGCAGGTTCAATGAGAGACCCTGCTTTCAAAAAAGGAAAAGTGGAGGAAGATTGAGGAGGACATCTTGTGTTGATCCCTAGCTTCCACATACGTGTGCGCACACAGACACATTCAGACTGACAGACATTCACACACAAGAACACACACAGACATGTCCACTAACACACAAGAACACACACATGTGCACACACTCAAAAGAACACAATGTGCATACACACACACACACACACACACACACACTCACTCACAAGAACTTTCCAAATGGAAAAAGACAGGAAAGAATGGTCTCTAATCAACTAGGACAGTGGGACAGCAGTCTGGTGGATCTTGGAGCTCACACAGAAGGGACAAAGACTTCATTCTTTCAGTAGCTGCTGTCCTGTCTTTGCTGTCCCGCTTTAGTTTCACTCTCAGAAAGACACCCTTAAAACACTCAGTGTTTCCAGTGCATTCGCTAATCTTGCTGATGGTCAACCTGCTGGATGGTAGACCAACAGGAAGGAGCCTTGTGTTCTTTACTGCCCCTAGTTTTGCTGCCGTACATATTTCCCAGACCTGGGAATCAACCCTTCTCCAAGGAGCTGTCTTATGCGTTCTCAAAGCCATCTGATTGTCCTTCACTTGTTAGCTTTTTTAGTGATAATTTATGGAGACACACCACCATCACTACTGCACACACTTGCTAGGGTCTCACATACTAAGCAAGAGATTTTCTTTTTCTTTTTGAAGTGTATGTTTACATGTTTGTTCACCAGGTAGCCTAGTGCCACATAGATCAGAAGAGGGCATTGGATCCGATGGAACTAGAGGTATAGATGGTTTGGGGTGTGTGTGTGTGTGTGTGTGTGTGTGTGCGCACAGTGCACCTCTGCAGAGAACAGAGACACCTCAAGTGTTGTAACGTGTATGTGTGTGTGTGTGTGTGTGAGTGTGTGCACAGTGCACCTCTGCAGAGAACAGAGACACCTCAAATGCTGTAATGTGTGTGTGTGTGCACAGTGCACCTCTGCAGAGAACAGAGAAACCTCAAATGCTGTAACTCGTTTCCCTGGTTACTTTGTTACCTTTATTTGTTTTCCCATAGGCTTTCCCTATGTAGAGCAGTATAGCTTCCAACTCACAAAGATCTGCCTACCTGCTTCCCTAGTTCTGGGGCTAAAGCTGTGGATCACCCCATCCCACCTTGTATTGTTTTTGAAATCAAGTCTCTCAGGTCTGTTTCTTTCTTCCTCCCAGTGATGAGATTACAGGGCATTCTGCTTCCTTGCTTTCTTTTTGTTTCTCTCTTTCCCTTTTTTCCAAGACAGGGTTTCTCTGTGTAGCCCTGGCTGTCCTGGAACTCACTCTGTAGACCAGGCTGGGCTTGAACTCAGAAATCCCCCTGCCGCTGCCTCCCAAGTGCTGGGATTACAGGCATGCACCACCACTGCCTGACTCTTATTTCCTTTTTTATTGTGATAAACACTTTTTTTTTAAAGTCACATTTTTCTTAAATTGTTTTTTTGAGACTGTGTGTCTGTGTAGTCTTGACTGACCTAGAACTTATTATGTAAATCAGGCTGGCCTCAAACTCAAGAGATCTGCCTGCCTTTGCCTCCCAAGTGCTGTGTGCCACCATTGCTGGGCCTCAGTTGAAATTTGAAACACTTGTGCTTTAAAGTATTTCCCAGACTGGAGAGATGATGGGTCAGATGATGGGTGGTTAAGAGCAGTGATTGCTCTTCCAGAGGATCCAGGTTCAATTTTCACCATCCACATGGCTTACAACTGTCTGTAATTCCAGTCACAGGTGATCTGATGACACCACAGGCACCAGGTATGCATATGGTGCACATACATGTAGGCAAAACACACAAGAAGATAAATAAAATAATAAACACCAGATATTTATGGTTAAAGGGGGGGAGAGGTGGGCATTTCCAGAAGCTAGGCATGGTGGCTCCCATTTTTAGTCTCAGCACTCAGGAGGCAGAGGCAGGAAGATCTCTGTGGGTTCGAGGCCAGCCTGGTCTATAGAGGAAAGTTTCAGGAGAACCAGAGAAACCCTGTCTATAAAATAAACAAACAAACAGACACACACACACACACATACATATATATTCATCTATAAAGTGGAATGAAACACGAAAACACCGATCTAAAATATGCTAAGTGAAAAAAGTCATATAAAAGACCACATGCCATATGCTTTCATATCAAATGTCTAAGCTGGGTGTGCTAGTTGATGCCAGCCAGCTTGGGCTACACAGTCACTTCCTGAGCGAGGTTTTCCTGTTAGCAACTAACTAATTAAAACAAACACAAGTATCTAGAATACAGGAATCTACAGATAGGCTATGTCCCGGACCTTCCAACCACGGCATCTGGAGTGGCTTAGGACAGATGTGCCAAAGCGTCCATGGAGCTGGGGACAGCGCTCAGTGAACACCTGTGTACATTCCTGAGGCCTGAGGTCCCAGCTCACTCCCACAAGGAAAGGCTGCTTCTGCCTCCTTAGCCCCTGAAGACCCCTGGAGGAGAGGCCAGGCACTTGGGTCCTGCCCTCCATTCGTCTTTCAATTTGGGGGTCAGCTAATGTAGGGGAGGCCGCACAGAGTCAGGTGAGTAACCTGTCGGATCAAACGTGGGCAAAATGACTCCTCCAGTCTTTCTTGAGCTGCCTGCTGCCTGCGCTTGGGCAGTGATCCTAGCCTTGAGCTGGGCAGATCAGACTAGGAGACTCCTGGCAGTCACTCCAGGGTGACTGAAATCTTCCAGGCAGAGGAGGTAGTGGTGGGGGAAGGGTGGGGGGGCGGGATGGGGGGGAGGCCCCGGAGCTAGGAAAATGTCAAGGCTACTTCCAAACAGTGAAGCTCTGCAGGCCCTGAAGTCTTAGTCCCGTGTATTGCACAAGCATTAGCAATTTATAGAGATGATGGTAGCTGTGTCTTTGGAGACATTGAAAACTGAATTCCCAGAATTTACACTTTTCATTTTTCTCAATCATCTAAAAATATAACCCACCCCACCCTAAACCTGCATTCTGTACAAAAAAACAAAAAAACAAAACAAAAGAAAAAAAAAAGAACACATAGTGTTCAGATTTCTGTCTTGAGATGTGGTGCCCCTCTGGTTGTTCTGTGTATCAAGGACACATGGCCTTAAGTCCCCCCCCCCAAGGACTTCCTAGATCTGGGAGGCTGGAGATGGCTCAGGTGACAGAGTTGTCGGTTGCCTCCATGAATGACTCTAATTCGATCTCCAAGACCTTTATGGTGACCCATATGTTAGGGGAAGGAAATGGACCCCAGCAAGTTGTCCTTTGACCTCTATATTCACTGTGGCTTTGCCCCTCCCTCGGTAAATAATTAAAAAAAAAAAAAAAAGATGGCATGTGAAACATTGTAATTCTGTCTTTGCACTGTTGCTTCTCAGAGTGGCAGACCATCTTCTGAAGAAATGACACCAGCCAGCAAATTTTGCAACTATGTCATAATCCTACTTAATTTTGTTTCATTGTATTTATATGAAAACCTAATTCTTTCAAATTTTATTTTTAGTTTCAATTGTGGTAAATAGAAAATTATTTTGAGTTAAGGTGGCCCGAGGCAGAGAGATCCAAGGACAGCCTGGACTACACAATCCGTTTAAGGTCAACAGCTACAGAGACAGCCTCTCTTACAGGGAAAGCCTCCCACTGAAAAGAAGAAGGCTGCGTGCAAGCTTAGCTGCAGCCTCTGAAAGAGCCCTGAGCAATAGCTGGTCCCAAGACTGGGACAGAGTCCACCCTGGGTCAGCCTTCTGTACTAGAGTCCCTCTCACCCAGTCTGTGGTTAAGTGCAGGCATCCTGGGTTCCACAGCTAATGTTCTACTCAAGTATGAGGTCAGCATTTAGGCCAGCCCTGTTCAGTAGAAATGTGTGAGCCACAATGAGAAAAACAGGAGACACACTGAGTAATGATTTGGCAGAGTGTGTGTGTGTGTGTGTGTATGTGTTTAAGGGGTGGGGAAGAGCACACATGAGCCACCATGTTATTCTAAATGTTCTGGTGATCCATGTAACTAAAGTAGCAATGGTTTTTTTGTTTTGTTTTTGTTTTTGTTTTTGTTTTTGTTTCCCAAGACAGGGTTTCTCTGTGTAGCTCTGGCTGTCCTGGAACTCACTTTGTAGACTAGGCTGGCCTCGAACTCAGAAATCCGCCTGCCTCTGCCTCCCAAGTGCTGGGATTACAGGCGTGCGCCACCACGCCCGGGTAAGTAGCAATGTTTTAACAAGCCATGTTAATAAATAATTATTTATTATTTATTTTGTTCTTTCAAAACAAAGTTTCTTTGTGTAGCTTTGGCTGTCCTGGAACTCACTCTGTAGACCAGGCTGGCCTCGAACTCATGGAGATCTGCCTGCTTCTGCCTGGAATTAAAGTTGTGTGATTCCGCTTTTGACTAACCATACTTTGATCTCCCTCTCATGTGGCTAGCAGCTATCCTAGCGGACAGTGCAAGTTTGGGTCACAAGGCAGGAGGCACCCACTTAGCTTGGGTCTGGAAGAGCTGTCAAAGAGGAACTGCTGTTAGCCATTTGGCACATCTGCCTACCCACCCCACCCAGGCTTATCTCATCATAGTACTCTTCCTGGGGCAGATTGGAGAAGTGAGCACTGAGCCAAATTACTAATGAATCAGTCTGTGTGCAGACGGCCTTCGTCTTAGTTAGCACGGGCTCTCTGTTCACTGAGGCTGAACGAAGCCTGCTGGTGCACATGGGGTGGTCAGCAGGCTTTGGATCAGGAGGGCTGGCCGTAGGGTTCCAAGCTTTAGAGGTGGGGCACGCTTCTTTCCTTTACAAAAATAACTTGATAGCCCTGCCTATTTATTTTAAAGATTTATGTGTGTGTGCCATCATGGGCAGAAAGAAGGCCAGCAGTGGGTGCTGCCTCTCCTGGAACTGGACTTAAAGGTGGTTGTGAACAGCCTGAGGCCGGCTGAAGGTGCTAAGAACTAACTCTCCTCAACAAGCCCATCAAGCCCTCTTAGCCACTGAGTCCTCTCCTGCCTGTCGGGTTTGCACTCATGTTGGGGAGAGGTGTAAAAGGGGGAAAGAAAGCAAAAAGAGCCAGGCAGTGGTGGTGCACGCCTTTAATCCCAGCACTCGGGAGACAGAGGCAGGTGGATTTCTGAGTTTGAGGCTAGCCTGGTCTACAGTGTGAGTTCCAGGACAGCTAGGGCTACACAGAGAAACCCTGTCTCATAAAAAAAAAAAAAAAAAAAAAAAAAAAAGCAAACAGAAATGTGGCAGAATGTTGTACTCAACCATGGCTCAAAACAGAAGCACTTTTTCTCCTGAAAGATAGGAGCTCATCACTTAACTTTTGCAGATGGTGAACTTTCTAGATTCTTCTTTCAGGAGGCAAAGAGAGACCTCTCTTTCTCTCTGCCCTGCCCCCATTACTGCACCCCTGCATGGTCTCACAGCCCTACCCTAAGGGACTGTGGAAGTCTACTTCTCCGCCTCTTGATGTCTATGCTTGCCCAGGATTCTTGAGGACTCCCTTCCCCGTCTCTGACTGCCTTTTGTAGATCACTGAATTTCCTTCTTCACCCCCTCCCTGAGTTTGTTCTACAAGGCTGAGACTCCCCAGGACCAGCTACACACAAGGCTGTGGTGAAGTGTGGGCAGGCAACCAGGGGCGGTGTTTCTGAATGCCTGTATCTGCTTCTGCCACAGGAATTGATCCTTTAGGATCCGACAGCTCCAGAGACAGCAGTGTAAATACAGAAGACATAAACATCAACCAGCAGGGCTTCTCCGGGACCAACCAGGGTCAGATGTGGTTATCAGAAAGGCTCAGCCACAGCTCAGGGTCACAGAAGGTCAGGGCAGGAATGTGGAACATGTGCAAGCAGCCCCACAGACACTGAAGATGGGCCAGATAAGCTCCAGCTGTTTATTACAAAATAATGACTCCATATACAAAAGATACCTGAGCCCACCCCCCCAGCCACCATGGTGGCCTGTACCCCATGAGCCCCTCCCTCAAGTGGAAGGTCTTAGATTCGGAGGTCTCCAGACAGGAGAGCGCTGTACCGGGCAGGTGTGAGGGGCAGGTAGGCCCCTATATCTTGGTCCAGAACATAGAGTGGGTCAGAGAGTGCACTGGGGTCAAAGCCCTCATTTGCCATCCTAACCTTCTGTTGTTTGAAGGTCTCAGTAGTGGCCAAAGATTCCTGGGGAGAGAAGGGTGTTTTCAGAGTTGGAGGAAATGTAGTTTGTCCACTCAGTTCAGGTGAGTTTCCTGAGCTCTGCTTAGGGGCAGGTATGGGGGAAGGGGACATTATATAGAATTAAAGGGGAGGGTATAAGAAGGAAGATCAGTGAGCGGAGCAACAGCTGCTGTCTCTGGGGTGGGGGTAGGGGTAGGGTGGGGAGGACTTGCCTTGAAAGTGTGCAGACCCGGATTCAACCACCTCAACCTGGGAAAAATGCTGGGAGAAGGTGGGGACGGGAGCATCTCTAGGATTCACTGGCCAGCCAGTCTAGCTTAGCTGGTGAGCCTGTCTCACAGGGGCAGCTGGTGAGCCAGTCTAGCTTAGCTGGTGAGCCTGTCTCACAGGGGGCAGCTGGTGTTTCTGAGGATGACGCCCAGGGTTGTCCTCTGGCCTCCGTTTTCACATGCACACATGTGGGCATACATACATACAAGATAAAAGGGGGAGAGTTGAGGAGCACGTGCCTATCAGGGAAGCACCCTTTCTCTTCACGGAGAGTCCTTTGTGGGGATCCATGGTGGAGTTTAAGAACTGCTAACAGTTGCAGATTCACAAATGAAGGGTTACCTGGAGCCTGAGGAACCGAGGTCGGGCATATGGTGGCAAGTTCTCAGAAACGTGACTGTAGAGCTGCACCAGGTTCAGAGCCTGCGGGGGCCGCAGAGCCAAGGCCGCCATGCCTGCCCTGCCTTCGTGCCCTGGTGGGTGTGGAGACACATAAGTCCTTCTGTTCCATAGTAGTGTCCAAACACTACTATGTGGGTGGGGTAGGATGCTGGGTAACTCTCTGCCTTTCATGTCTAAGCACCTGGCACCGTGACACCGTAGATGTTCACCTCCTGAAGGAAGTCCAGGGTCTCCAAGACCTCGGCCACTTCAGTTGTGGCCACATTCTCTCCCTTCCACCTGTTGGCAGAGTAGGGAGAAACTGAGGCATTATGGGAGTTTTGCTGAGGAGATAAAGAAGTTAGGGGATAATATTGCCGATGAGGTCTGAGAAAGTTGGATGGGGTTGGACATGAGATGTGTCACCGAGTTTGAAAGTCTGAGAAGATTGGAAAGTGACAGAGAGATACCTGAAGGTGTCTCCAGTCCGATCGTGGAAGTGAAGAAAGCCTTGCTCATCACAGACCAAGAGGTCCCCAGTATTGAAGAAAACGTCCCCAGGCCAGAAGACATCCTTCAGCAACTTGTCCTTGGCCAGCTCCGGAGCCCCAGCATAGCCCAGGAATGGGGACTGCTGGCTCACTGGGGCCACCAGTAAGCCTGGCTCACCTGGAAGAATTCCTGGGGTCAGGAGTGGGTCACTCGCCCGAACCCCTAGGCTCCACTCCCACCTCAGTTGCCAAGTTCAACCTTGTCTGCCAGCTTTGCCCGCCATCCAAGTACAAACCTGGAGATGTGGCCATGCAGTGCCCCTGGGCATTCCGAATAGGCTCCCCTGTCATGACATCATATCGAATCAAGGAGAAGGGGAAGATGTGCTGGGAGGGAGAGCCACACTGTGTTGTTAGCCCCCGGAGCCCCTGTTCTCGCCATCCCCCTTCTGCTCCGGAGGCCCTCCTGTCCACTCTGTCCCTCACCTTGTAAAGCCAGGAAGCTCGCCCCACTGCGCCCTGCCGTCCCGTGTAGTTGAACGTAGCTACATTGCCCTCTGTCATGCCATACGTCTCCAGTATCTGCAGAGGTCCAAAGCGCCGCACGAAACGCTCCCAGGTGTCTGGGCGCAAGCCACTGCCCACTGCCAAGCGCACCTTATGGTCACACTCTGCCTTGCTCTGAGAAGGTGGAGAGAGGCAAGGGCTCCAGCACCAAGCTTCCAGATCCCCAGAGTGAAGCCCTGTTCCTTATCCTCCAGAACCTCCTCCCACTGGGCCGCCTGTCGGCCTCCGTAGATGTAGGGGGCTCTGGCTCGCGGCCAGAGGCCAGGTTTTTCTCCTGGTTTCCTCTCTCCGACTTCCAGGTGACAGACAGTCTCGGTGTCTCCTGTTGTCTGGCCTGCTCTGTAGCCTACTCACCGGGGGCTGGTTGACGAGGTATCGGCACAACTCCCCAATGTACTGGAACACTGTCACCCTGTGCTTCTGGCAATCCTCCCAGAACTGGCTAGCTGAGAACTTGGGTTTCAGCACCACGGTAGCCCCTGCCCGGAAACAGGAGAGCAGGGAGGGTGAAGAGAAGACTCTAGCCAACACTGCTCACTACAGACACCCGCTGGAGTCATGTCTTTAGCAGGCTGTAGTGGCCAACTCCTTCCCTACTCCTGTTCGGTGAGGCTAATATTCCTTTCTGGGTTGACAACCTTTTTCTTTTGTTCCCTCTGACGCCTAGAGACTGAACTGTGTAGCCTCCACAGTGGCTCAGAATTGTGTGGCGTTTCCCACTGCACCAGGAATTTTTACAGGAGGGAATGCCTCCCTCTATCTAGGGCTCGGGACGACTCCCTGGCAAGGCAGGCATAGATTCAGCACTTCAGCACTTGCTAGAGCAGTGGTTCAGTGGCTCTGAACCTGTGGGTTGCAACTCTCTCGGGTCCCATACCATATGCCTACATAACAGTACTAAAATTGCAGTTATAAAGCAGCAACGGAATAATTTGTGGTTGGGGGGGTCACCACACCCTGAGGAAGTGTGACATAGGGTTGTGGTATCAGGAAGGCTGAGAGCCACTGTGCTAGAGGGAATATGTGAGAGACTGAATAATGCCCAAGGAGAGAGACTAACCAATGCCCAAGCAGCCCACAATGCCCAGCAGGGAGCCAGACATGTGGTACAGTGGGAGTGCAAGGTAGATCACATCCTCCTGGTGGACTCCACACAGCTGGTAGAATCCCTGGCATTGTAGAACCTTCAGATGACTGATTCGAGCAGCCTTGGGCAGGCCTGAAGGGTGGCAAGAGGGGCACAGTCAGGGAAAGGGTCTGAGCTGTGTCCTGGAAAAATAGGTATTTTGGGAACTGGAAGGAGAGAAGCTGAGCCTGAGATGGTGTCCAGGGTGATCTGAAAGTGACAGGCGCCCAGACCTTGCCACCCTCTGCCTCAGTGTCTGAGAAGTATTGTATCCAGCCCTCACCAGTAGTGCCTGAGGTGAAGATGTACAGGCAGGTGTCCATTATGTTCTGGGGGGCAGAGAGGTACCCCGGCACTGGCTCATCCACTTGGTCTGCTGCCTCCGACAGCAAATTGCTGATTCCAGCTAGATTAGTTTCAGGGCCCGTCGTCCATAGGTGGAGCCCCATGGCTCTCACAGCCGGCAGGTCAGGCTCCAGGGACTCCAGGAACTCTACAAGGGTAGGCAAACCCAGCTTCGAGGTTCTCCAGCTACTCTAAAGCATCCCATCACCTGGTTGGTTGGCACTGTCCTTGTGCAATGCTCTAGGGTGAGGGTGGCACTGGGGGGATCCCACGTCTTGCCTGGGACCTGTGATCCGACGGCTTAAGAATTCTTTGGGTTTAGCACATCCCTCCCCAAACCCAGGGACTCCTTCCCACTCACTCCTGCACCTCGGGTCTAGGGAGCAGCAGACGCGCCCTCTCTGGCTCGCAGCCTTACCTGTGGCCAGCACGAGCGCGCTCGCACCGCAGCTGCGGAGGCAGTGCAGCAGGGGCCCTCGGCGTAAAGCGGTGGGCACGAAGGCTGTGCGCAGGCCAGCTTTGGCCAGTCCGAACCAAATCCATAGGAAATCCGGGCCCGCTGGGAGGAGCAGCGCCACAGTCGCCCCGGGTGCCAGAGGGGGCGCGGTCGTCCCTCCAGCAGCCGCGTCTCCAGCCGCGGGCGCCACGCGTGCGCCTTCCTCAGTGCTGTCCCTGCCCGAGCCTCGGCGGCCCCCGGTCCAGCCCCGTGCGCGCAGGAAGGCGCGAGCAATCCGGTTGCTCTCGCGCTCCGCCTCTGCGTAGCTGAAGCGCTGCGCGCCGTGCACGAGGAAGGTGTGTGTCGGCTGCTCCCGGGCCAGGTACGCGAGCCGCCAAGCCAGACTGCACCCGCCCTCGGGGCTCTCCGGGTCGGCGGCCGCTGCGGCCAGCGCGCGTGCTCGAAGGGCCCTTTTGCAGCGGAGGGCGCGAACTGTGAAGGCCAGGTCGGCCGGCAGCCAGCGCAGCTGAAGCCAGAGGTCTGGCTTCAGTAGCAGAGGCAGCAGCAGGAGTAGGGGCAGCAGCAGCAGGAGGGCCGCCATGGTGCCCTCTTCCTCTAGTCAGTCCCAGCAGCTCACACACACTCCAGGTGGTCCTTCCTGAGACACTGAGCTCGCTTTGGTCCGGCTCGGAAAACCCTTCTTCCCGGGAACGTGGCGCGCGTGCGCCGACACCCGCCCTCCCCACCCAGCTTCTGCGGTGTGGCGCGGGAGCCAGGAGTGCGAGTCGGGGGCGGCCCAGCCCTCCCCACATCCCAGGCCCCGCCCTAGGCGCACAGGCTCCAGAATTTGACTGCTGGTGGCCAGCGGTCTGTCGGGTCCGAAGAGGTGCCAACCCTCCAACCCCACAGATGTGCATTTTCAGGGCCACCTAAGCTATTGGCTGGCTTAGTCCTGGTCCAGGAGCCATTCAATCCTTTGATTGTTCTTTGTCACCCATGATGGGATGGTACCACTGCTCTCTTCCCAAGGAGACTGAAGAATCTGGCCTCTGGCCAGGTCGGGTCTGCAAGTCTGGGCAAGCCAGCCAGATCCAAGTGCTGCCTCCAGCTACCAGCAGCAATAGCAACTCCCCAGGGATGGGTGGGGGAGCCTGAGAATTAAGTACGGGAAAGGTGGAGGCCAATCTGCCAGATTTGTGGAGGGAGGCCCTTCATTTTAGGAAGGATACAATAATTGGGACCAGCCAGCAAATGCTTCCCATCCTGGTTTTAATAGGTACAGTGGAAACTGGGGATGGGAAGAGGAAGAAAAGAGGCCTCTTGGTGGTTTAGAGTTTCAAAAGTAGTGGCTTTAAAAGAGCATGGATTCTCAGAAGAGGAAAATGTCCAGGCTCAATCAGTGGAGTGTGTGCACTAAACCTAGCCTTTATATCTCTTCTCAGCAAGGCATCACATGTCCCTGGACAGGGAAGTTAAAAGCATAGTCTGGGACTATTCTCTGCTGCTATGGGGACAGTAAGCAGCTAGACTGGAAGGGCATCTCCTGCCCTGGTATTTGAACTTTTATCCTCTCTCCTTCAAAACTCAGCGTACAGCACCCTTCCCTGCCAAAACCCTTGGAAACAGTGCACTTAATAAAGTGAAGGGCAAATACTAGCTTTTGGATGATACGGAGGTTTTAGGTGTGTGGATTATGTGCACATTTGTGAGTGCACTTGTGTATTCATGGGGTGGAGGCCCAAGGTAGAAGTCAGGAATCCTAGATCACTCTCCATCTCATTCAGTGAGGTGGGGTCTCTCAGCTGAACCCTGAGCTCACTGATACTAGTATAGCTAGCCTGCCATCTGACTCCAGGGACCCAGTCTCTGTCTTCTGAGCTCTGGGATCACAGGCAAGCCACCACAGAACTCTGGTCCTGCTTGTGTGGCAAGTGCTTTATCTACTAAGTGGCTCCTCCCCTCCCCTCCCCACCCCCACATCCTAAAGATGAAGTTCCTGAGAAGCAATGGGTAAGGCCAGCCTACAGGGAGACAGTGCCAGCATCAGCTTCTAAGTGGAAAGGTCAGGTGTCTGACTCACTCTAGTGGGAAGGAAGGATCTAGATCAAAGCCAAGTCCCTCCTGGAGACATTGTGTAGGGGGACAGGGGTACAAGTACAAACATCAAATTAAACAGAGGCACCTATATACACAGGATGAACAGAGATGTCAACTCAGGCACAAAAGATGTTCTGGCTTGTTTCATTATCACTTAAAAACAATTTAAAACTCGATTATCTTTGCCAAAAGAAAAAGCAAAAACAGAACCACAGAAAATCAGGCCATCTGACAGTTCTGAGGAACTTGACTTGCCTCGGGACGCCCCTGGGCTCTAGCGCAGCTTGAAGTGCCAATGCCGGGCCAACGCAAGCATCCCAGGTGCAGCAGGAGCCTCTCACGCTGCCATCGGGTTCTTTGCTGAAGGCTGTGGCATTTGCCCAGATGGGCACCGCCCACACCAGGTCAGATGCCCACTTCACACTGGTGTAATGAATGACCACCGTCCACAGACTACAAATGCAGACTGATGGGAAGCAGAGAGGAATGCCCACTCACACAGCATCTGCTGTCACCCCAGCTCCTCTGCCCAGCAGCCTCCTGATCACTCCTTTCTCTGTCCAAATGGCTCTTCGGAGACTTGGGGAGGAGCCAGGGGCAAAGGGTTTCCACCATGATCTGCTTCTGCACAGCCTCTGGCTGCTGTGAGAACCTACCAGTGGGAGCAGCAGTGGAGAGGGGGTGAAAAGAGCTGGAGGCCCTGGGATGAGAGGAGGGGTGGGGCTGCATGGACCTTTCTCAGGCTGGGGCAGGGTGGGGATCCAGGCCTCAGTCACTGTCAGAACCCACAGCAGAGGAGCCTTTTCGTTTTCGTTTGGTGGGCTTAGGTTTTGTATCTTCTTCCTCCTGGAAGAAATGAGGGGAGCAGAAGGCCTTCACTAACCTGGGCAGCAGCTGACCGCACCCCACCCGCACCCATTACTTTCTCCTGTGCACTGGCTGAGAGCCTTACCGAGGCACTGCTGGAGCCCGATTCCTCTTCAGCATTGGGGGGCTGGGTAGCATTCTTTCGACTTCGAGGGCTGGACAGAGCTGCCTTCCGCCGGCTCTTGGGTGGCTTAGTGGAAGAGTCCTCATATTCCTCCGCCAGGGAGAAGAGGTCACTGAACCTAAGAGATAGGACGGGCTTTCTGAGACAGGTATCCTGCCCAGGCCCCTTCCACCTCAGCACCTAAGCCGAGTCTGTTTCTCAACCCCAGGGTCTTGCTGGTCATTAAGTTATGTCCCCAGCAGACTCTTTTCCCCAAGGCCCAAAGTAGAAGGAACCTCACTTCATCTTGTGAGCTTCGTCACAGCTTGCCTGGACATGCTGCAGCGCCTGGAGGATTGGTGTCTGGCTAAAAACTATGGAAGGAAAGCACAGTTAATGTCAGGAAGATTATACATAGCACAGAAAGTTATTTCTTCTATGGGTTTGAGCAGTGGTCCTGGTATGTCATCCCTGCCCCAGCTGGCTACAGGAGATCTGAAAGCAGGGCAGCACCTCCCCCAAACTGCCAAGAGGAAGGGGCGGGAAGAAAGGCAGCATACAGTTCTGCTTGGTGTTGGCTAGGTTGAGCCTGAGGTTGTCCAAATGTTCCAGGATCTGTTCCAGGGTCAGCTGGGCCAGCTTGCTGCTAGAGCTTCTTAGGCTGCATGAGAAGGCAGAGAGTCAAATACTGTCCACTCCTCCAGCGTCCCTCCTTAGGTCAGAGACAGTCCTAAGTGGCACAGTGCTGGTGAGGACTCAAGAGGGTATTCAGCTGTGGGACTCAGGGCTGGGGGTCCTGCATGTCCCATGTCTTCAGACTATCGGATGTCACCCACAAACCAATCTTGTATAGGACTGGCGAGCCAGCATCCCTGGGCAGCAGTCACCGCGGCGGCCCACCTCTGCCTCTTGCGGGGCAGGCTGTTGTTCTTGATGAGCAGGGCCTTGATGTGCTCTGCCAGCAGCTCGTCATGCTTCATGCACCAGTGCCTCAGGATGCTGGTGGTGAACTGGTCATCAGGATGGCAGGGCCTGCTTAGCACCATCTTCACCATCTCCTCACTCGGCCTAGGAATCAGAGCATGCTGGGTCCGTGCACACATGGATGGCTTACCTTGGGAATGGCTAGTGTCACTTACTGATTTCCCGAACCCCTGCCTCTTGGCCCTGGTGGTTTCCTGCTCTCTCATCCCTTTCCCCTTCTCTTTGGGCCAAGATATGCCTGGTTCCATTCTCTGTAGAAGCCAGAGAAGTGAGATGCCTGCACTTCTGTGGTGGTAGGTGCAATGCTACAGTCCCCACAAGGTCCTCCCCAACGTCTCACTTTCTCTAGGGTCTTAGTAGCTGGCTCTTCTGTCAAGGTGATGAAGGCAGCTGTGGTCCCTTGCCCCGTCCCCACTTCCCCCCTCTGAGGGTAGAGAAGGCAGACAGCCATGGCCATGGAAGGAAGCATGGCCACATGAGCATGGCCCAAGTGCCTCAACATCTGGTGGACTCACTTCTCTCTTCGGAGCTGAAGCAGGAGACAGGACAGGGCCTCTGGGTGCTCTGTGGGGGAGGAGAGACGTGTTAGGGGAACGTATCATTTCAGGAGGGAAAGGTACCTCTTCTACCTCTCCAGCCACCAGCCACCGGAAAAGAACAGTCTTGACCAAGAACCAGGAAGAAGTTACCGCCTCACTCAGTCTTCAGCTGCTAGGCTGTGCGGAGGAGGCCTGTAGGGCTGTCACCAGAGCACAGTACGCCTAGGCTGTGAGGGGGGACTCTGGGTTATCTCAGAGCCTGAAGGCCTCATCTTCTCTCCTCCCACAGGCCATGGTCCTACTCACCCTTGTATTTGAGGTGCTGGAGAATAGGGATAATGGTCTCCAAGGGGATGTTGTGGGCCAGGAAGAGCTGCCAGGCACAGTACTGCTCAAACGTTTCCCAGTCTAGGCTCTGAACTGAAAAGAGAGGGAAGAAACCCTGCTGCCTGCCTGCCTGTCCACCTGCCCGCTTCTCCACTTCCTACCCCCACAGCTCCTTTCTTGTCACTGCTAAACACAGTTGGTGTCCCTTTCCTCTCCCAGGTTCCTGGAAGACCTAGTAACTTACTGAGTATGTTGAGGACTGAGTCCTTCCGAAACATGACCAGGTTCCCCATCATCACATGGCAGACCAGCTCCTGGAGCTAGGCAGAAGGAAACATCAGACCCATTAGCTCTAAGAGAGGCCAAAGGGCAAGAGGGTAAGGCACGACACAAGATTCTGAAGGGTGAAGGGTCAGGTACAACAGCAATAGGCTTGGAGGGGAACAGGCCTGTTAAGGAAAAAAACTACCCACACCCGGATGTCAATGCTGAGTCCTTCTCTGATTGGGACTGAGTGGCCATGAGTAGAAATCAGACCCACCCCATTCTGATATGGACTTATGCAAAGCTACAATCTGTAGGGGTTCTGTGTATGCGAAAGGTTAAGTAGAAATGGCCCAAACATTTTTATTATGAACTGGAGAAGACCAGGGTAAGAGCAACACACATGACTAAGCATACACACACACACACACACACACACACACACACACACACACACCTGCCCACCCTTAGTTTTCCCTACACAAACAGGAACTTCCAGAGAACATGGAGAAATATCAGGGAGGACAGGCTTGATCCCAGCCTCTTGAGCTCTGCTCGCTCTTCCTAGCCCTAATGGAGTAAATGGCACCCACATGTAATGGGAGGCGGAGTGCCTGAGGAATGTGGGCTTTCATGTACAGGCCTAGAGAGAACACAGACCCTTATTTCCCAAGTCCTGCCCTCCAGGCTTTATTGGAAATGTCAAGGCTCAATGTTTACCTGTGCAGAGTCGATCACAGCCACAATCATGTTCAGCAGCTCCCCACTCCTCAAGGTTTCATCTGGAAACTGGAGAGCAAGAGAAGGGGCAGGAAGGTGGGCTGGACCCATGGCTTTCATCTAGCCTGCCCCACTCTTTATCACAAACTAGGGTTCTGGTCCTGCACTGAACCAAACAGCTACAAATCTGGGAATCTGTGCCTTGTAAACCCCAGATTTTAGTATCTGTGTATGTCCATCATGAATAGACTGTGTTTGAAAAGAGGAATGGTGTGTGTGTGTGTGTGTGTGTGTTGGGGGAGTGTGTGTGTGTGTGTGTGTGTGTGTTGGGGGGAGTGTGTGTGTGTGTGTGTGTGTGTGTGTATGTGTGTGT
>NC_034593.1:80866946-80869120 GCF_900095145.1 Mus pahari
TGTGTGTGTGTGTGTGTGTGTGTTGGGGGAGTGTGCTGAGAGATATAGCCAGAGCTGACAGAGACTAGACATGACCAGTTCTGTGGGAAGTGTAACTAAACAAATCTTTGTATGCCTGGCAAAGGAGAGATCAAATTTGAGCAGACTCTCGGCCACAGAAAAGGTGAGGGGGGGGGGGATAGGTAGGTAGGTAGGTAGGTAGGTAGGTAGAGAGAGAGAGAGAGAGAGAGAGAGAGGCAGGTCCTCATGCAGAGATCAGGGAGGGGGATACCACTCTACCCCTCTCCTCCCTCCAGGCCTGGCTGTGATCACAGTTCCTCCTGCCATGCCCACACCCTGAGCCCTCATTTCCTTCTTCCTGGGAACGTTTGCCAAGAGGAGGAAGAGCTAATACCTCCTCCTGTATCCCAGCTCTGGGAGAAGATTTGAAGCCATCAGGGAAGTGAAAGTGAGCCTCCACCATAGAGGATGGGCCTTCTAGCCGTCAAGGAAGGCTTGGGAATCTTTCTGCTTTATGAGACTGACCCTGGCCCAGAAGATAGAGCTAAACCTAAGAGTCTTAAGTCAATAGGTACTGACTCACATTACACATTACAGATGCACCAGAGTAAGACTGTAGGGAGCTTGAAAAAAGCTCCAGCTTCTAACAGAGATGGAGGAAGACAGCCCTGCTGTGGGAAGCAATGACCACTAAAGCAGGTGGGCACATGGGCAACAACTCCGCACTTGGAGTGCTGGGGAGGAGGATCACCCACTAGTCTATAGTTAGTCTGGGCTTCACAGTGAACTCTTAGGCCAGTCAGCGCTACAGAATGACTGTCTCAAACATCTCCCAGCCCACATGGACCCTTGTGGAGGCACTGACCTCTGTGTAGATGGAAGGTGTGAGGTGGCACAGCAGCCGCACATCATCCTCTTGGCAAGCCTTCATGTCCATCATTAGACAGGTGTGCAGATCACCCAGCTGGGTAGCCTGGGCAAACGACTCGTACAGGTTCATCTTCCCTGCAGCGGCTTTGCTGCAAAACCAGATGGGCCTAAGCCAACAGTGCAACCCAGCTCCAGGGCCTCAAATATCCCCAGGGAGGTAGGTGCCCATTCTACCTTGCAAGCTCAGCACTCATGGACCCCACATCCCTCCTTATCTTCTCCAAGAGCCCAGCAATGCTGGAGCCAGGAGACACTTTTCCTCCCCCAATGCTGGCTTTTGTTTTGTGTTCTTCTTTGCTTATTTAGACTCTGCCTTGCTACCATAGCTCTGGCTGACCTTGAACTTCATTATGTATACCAGGCTGACCTTGAGTTTATGGAGATCCATTTGCCACCCCCTCCCAAAGAAGCTAGAATAAAACATGTCCACCACTATGCCAGCTTCCCCCATGCTCTAACCATCAGCAGTGAGAAGAATGTCTCCTCTGAGCAGAGGGAAGGACTCCTGTCATGCCAGAGAAGCAGCCACTGACACTATGGACAAAGCCTAGACAGAACGGAGGCTTAAGTAAGAACTAAACCACTTGTCTCTTAGACAAGAACACTCGTGAAGCTGGGCCTAGGGGTGCACACGAATTCCAGCATTCAGGGGGAGGAGGCAAGAGGATCTTTGAAGGCTCTGAGAACCCATCTCAAAATGAAACAAAATCTCCAAGTAGGCCAGTCAGCACTAGGGAGGGGGAGGCAGAAGGATCAAGAGTTCAAGGTCATCTTTAGCTGCAAAGCAAGTTTGAGACCAACTTCAGCTTTGTCAGACCATTTTAAAAACCAATAAACTAAGCATGGTGGTGTACACCCTTGATTCCAGCACTCAGGAGGCAAAAGCAGGTAGATCTCTGAGTTCTGTGGAGTTGAGTTCTAGGACAAGGGCTAACCCTGAGTCTTTTCCTACACAGAGAAACCTTGTCTTAAAGAAACAAAATAAGCAACAACAGAACAAAACCTAAGGGACTTAGGTAAAGAACAGGACGGCACTTGTCTAACATGAGATGGCTTCTCACACCACAGGAAATGAAACAAAAGCCCAGATCACAACATGTTAGAGAGCATATGAGGAAATGAAAACTCGCCAGGCAGTGGTGGTGCACGGCTTTAATCCCAGCACTTGGGAGGCAGAGGCAGGCGGACTTCTGAGTTTGAGGCCAGCCTGGTCTATAGAGTGAGTTCCAGGACAACCAGGGCTA
>NC_034593.1:80869160-80871053 GCF_900095145.1 Mus pahari
TAGCCCTGGCTGTCCTAGAACTCACTTTGTAGACCAGGCTGGCCTCGAACTCAGAAATCCGCCTGCCTCTGCCTCCCAAGTGCTGGGATTACAGGTGTGCCACCACGCCCGGCTCATATTCTCTTCTTGCTGTTTTGAACTGAGCAACTTCCTCTGCCACGCCCACTGTTATGGTGCTGTCTTACTGTGGGCCTAAAATAACGGACCCAGTGGACCCCGGGCCAAGATGTCTGAAGCCAGGAGTCAGCATAAATCTTCCTCTTTAAGTTTCCCTCAGTGTGTCACAGTGATAAAAAGCTTACTAACAAGCCAGGCTTGGTGGCACACGCCTTTAATCTCAGCACTTGGGAGGCAGAGGCGGGCAGATTTCTGAGTTCGAGGCCAGCCTGGTCTACAGAGTGAGTTCCAGGACAGCCAGGGCTATACAGAAAAACCCTGTCTCAATAATAATAGTAACAACAACAAAACAACAATAATAATAAATGTTGTACATCAATACACTAAAAGACGTCCAGCAAGGGATAAACAACTGACCAACAAAACATAACAGATGCAAAGATTTGAAAATACTATGCTGAGCCACAAGAAGCAATGTCCCACGAGTCTGTTTATATGTTCAGGCCAGAGGGTGGCCTTGAAGATCTCTCTCAGGAGCCATCCCCACTGGTGCTGGGGATCGAACTCAGGTCCTAATTCCATGCTTGTACTGTAATAATTGAACTATAAACCAATTCAACACTGGCTTGGTTTTTTTGTATGGTTTTTGTTTTGTTTTGTTTTGTTGTGTGTTCCAAGATAGGGTCTCTCTGTGTCCACTTAGAGTTGCCCTGGCAGGCTTCCGTTTCAGAGATTATCTGCCTCTGCCACTATCACCCAGCATGACTTCTTTTTGGACATAGGAACTAACACACACCAAGCTGGCCTCAAATATACCAGGTAGGACTGGCAAGATGGCCCAGTGGGTAAAGACACATGGTATGCAGGTATTCTCCATTTGATCATCAGAACCCATCTATAAAGGTGGAGAGACTCCACACAAACTGGAGGGAAAATGTCCTATGGGACCTAAAGCTGGTATTGAGTTCCAGATCTTTCTACTTCTACCTCCAAGTCCTGTATCTACAGAGAGGTCCCACGGCTCCTGGAAAAACTGTATACTTTAAAGGGTGAGTTGCCCAGGCCTTTGGAACTGCCCTGTCATCCTAGATACTTGGGAAGCTGAAGCAAGAGGATCACAAATTCAAGCTCTGTTTGTGCTACTGAGCAGGCTTAGAGGCAGCCTGGCAACTAGTCTGTGTCTAGTAGTGCATGTCTGCAATCCCAGCACTTAAGAGGCTGAGGCAGGAGGATCAGGAGCTTGAAGACCAGCCTAGGTTACATGAAACAAACAAACACCACCACCAGCAGCAAAGAGGCTGAATATGTATTTGATCATCAGAACCTATCTACAAAGGTGGAAGGAGAAACACCACACAAACTGGAGGGAAAATGTCCTATGGCACCTAAAGTTGGCTCCGTTCTCAGCAGCCCTGTCCTCTGCTGCCACACCGAAGGAAGACAACCAGCAAAGCACCCAGTCTGTCCTGTTTTGATATGAACTGTCCCCCAAGGCTCATGTGTCTCCATCATTGCTGCAACTGAATCTTTTTCAGTCTTGAGAAGGGTCTCTCCAAAATGCCGAGACTGCAGATTAGAGCCTGAGAACACTGAAGGGTTCCTGATTCGATGGCAATAATGGAAGGCAATGCAAATTTCCCGGAGCCTGTGGCCTCGTTGAAGGCACTGGGGCATGTATTCAGAGGGTATATTTCTGGCCCATCTTTGTCATATTCTCTCCTTTTTTTTTTTTTTTTTTTTTTTTGAAGTGTTAAGTTTTCTCTTGGTTTGTAGTTC
>NC_034593.1:80871601-80882763 GCF_900095145.1 Mus pahari
ATATGGTCCCTGGGTTTAACCCTCAGCACCAAAACATACAAACCAAAGATAGTGCTGCTGCAGATAGCCAAGAAGGGAGGGGGTTGGTGTGCATGTGTGTGAGAGAGGCTGGCTCTTTGGAGTGCCCCAACTCCATGCAGAAGATAGAGATCGCACTCACCTTGCCCTCAGGTAGTAGAGCAGGTGGTAGCCGATCTTGGGTTGCTTTTGATACAGCTCGGAGAGAAGGTCCAGAAGCAGCGAGAAGCTGCTGTTGTCCTCCTGCATCTGGCACAGGTTCCTAGAGGGGACAGAAGGGTGTCACCTAGCACAGGCTCTCCTAAGGTACGAATAGGACCAAAGAGTGTCTACCCACTGAATACCTTTTCTTCCCTAGAGAAGCCCCAGAGCCCAGGACCAGGGTATTTGTGCACTGTCAGGGACGATGGAAGGAAGGCAGACAGCTCTTCAGCGAAGTGCTTACCTAAATATTAGGTACAGAGGTTTCCCTACCGACTCCTCCAGGGACCTAGAAGAGGAAGGCCGCACGTGAGCATCTACATGAAGGGAGAGCACCTACAGGCAGGGAACGGAAGATCTGACATCTAGCCTACTCCTTTCCTACCAAAGGCAAACTTCCTGCTGCTAGTGCTTTGTCACAGAAAAACAGGTTCCCAACATAGACACGAAATCTGAGGATGGTATCTCACTGAGGATGAGACTCCTGACTGGCAGAGTCTAGGCTAGGGACCAGTCCCCCCAGAAGCAGCAGAGCTTGGGGACAGTGGCCTGGCAGCACTCATGGACAAACAGGGCAGGCATGCTGGTCTACTGCCCAGCACTCTCAGGCTCCATTAGTATTTGTAAGTATGGAAACACCAAGTAATGGGGATTTTTCTCAAGTCTACAGTAAGGTGTGCTTGGGACTGGGGCTGGAAGAGCACACTCTAGCTTCTGAGGCCCTGGGTACCAGAGATGAGCCTTACTCTTCAGTGACCTCTTCAGGCAACACCTCCCCTCGAAAGTGGGCCTTGAAGAGCTCCTGTAGGCAGGAAGCCAGGACAGATAGTTGCTCCGAGTCAAAGTCTTCCTGGGTGACAAGAGGGAGAAGAGACATCATGATTCAAACCCCACCTGCCCAAAACCTCTGCTGGGCCCACCCGTGTCTACCTCCCAGAGCAGGTCACTCATGTTCCCTGCCTCAGAAGGGGTCCATCTGGGGAAGGGAAGGTGGGAGCTTAATTCCCAGTGAGGCCCGCCTGAGGAGTTGTAATCTGGGAAGGCTGGTACCGTTTTGTCCCTAAGGACTGAGTTCCCTCTTACCTCTAGGACCTGATCCACAATTTCCTGCATAACCTCACACTGGGCCTCTGTATCACTACAGCATAAATGTGAGAGAAAATTAGTAACAGCAGGGTTAAGACACACCCCACGGTGTACACATGCACATGCTCCCAGCTCAGAGGGGAGACTTCTGGACAGTATATGCTGCTCTGTGGGCAGAGGCCCAAAAAGGGGAAAATCCCTACTTGCCCTGCTCCAGGCTCCAGAATACAGGGAGTGGGGCTCCAAGGTGTTAGGGAACGGGACTACCCTATTCCCAGCCTATGATCCCCGACATGAGCCAAAGACATTTCCCAGGAAGCATCAACTTCCCCTCCGCGCCCCACCACCCACCCATACCATCTAGGTAGTAGGAAGCGCCTAGACTCGGCCTCCTAGGGTGGGAGCATGGTTTGTTCCCACCTTCCCTTCTGTAGCTGTAGCACTTTGTCCCTCAGGGACTCGTCCAACTGATCAAGGTAAGGGGTGACATCAACCGGCTCCTCCACAACAGTCTCCTTGATGGGGTGGAAGCGAAACTCTCTCTTTTTCCCTGAGGATGGTTCATCAGACTTTAGTACCAGAGACAGCCCCCATGACTACCTGCTCCCTCCTCATAACTCTTGCAGTGAACCTGCCCTCCCAAGGTGTCGCAGCCCTGACTACGTGCATGTCCCAGCTCCTACCTACAAACGGGCAGGACCACTTTACCCTCCTGCCTTTACTGTCAAATGTTAATTCTGCACCACTGAGCCTCATTCAGTAATAAACAAACGTCACACTCATGGGCAAAAGAGGTGTGACAGAAAGACTGCAGGCAGGCAGGCTACCTGTGAGATAGGCCTCTTGGACTGCCACAACTCACACACTCCCAGTGTTAACCTTACCTTTGCTATTAAGATCCTCCTCATCATCACTGAAGGCTGCCTCTGCATTGTCATAGCAGCTCTCATCCTTATCTGATAGGTGGTTGTCCATTTCCATGGAAACAGGCTCTTCGATTTTGACTATGAGTAAAGAGAAAAAGACCCTGATAGCCTCCCGTGTTCCCCAGTGTACTCGATGCTTCTGGGAAGGAAACTAGTGGACAGGTAGGGGGATACAGAGTTGATGCCCTGAATGGTACACGGCTGGAAGGAAGGACAAACTTGCTTTCTCAATTTCCCTGTGACCCACCCAGAGGAAGGGGGGACAGCATAAGACAAGACTTTTTCATGTCAGCTCAGGATAAGTGATGATCGAGGGAGTCTTTTTCTGTTCTGAAATGGGTTTATGCATCTCAGGCTACCTACCCCTGGTCCTCTGATCTTCCTGCTTCCACCTATGTGCTAAGATTATAAATATGCATCACCATGCTCAGCTCTGGGGACATTTATTAGTGCTCTTTACTTTAAAACCAAGTTGGTAAGTAGTGCTTGGCTTAAACCCTTATTCTAAAACAAAAAATTATGGCAGCCAGTCTGGCAGTTGGCAGTCTGAAATCAGAAGCAAAGTGAACATGCAGAGCTCTGATGAAAGGCCTGGACTAACTAAGGACTGGGATGAGAGGCGACAGGCGAATGTCAGGGAGGCAAGCATCCCATGAAAGTCTTGCATCACTGAAAGATCACCAAGGGAAAAGTCAGAGAGCAACAGCAGTGAGTGAGAATTCAGTTCTGGTTTGTGAGGAGGTCCATACCTTCCACAGGAGGGGAGGGTGAGCTGCAGAACTCAGGAAACTTCTCTCGAAGCATGGACCGAAGCTCTTTATCCAATTTAGGGTTGTCAAACAGGGGAGCCAAGTGTCTAATAGAGAGCACACACGAAGGTCAACATCAGACATGATGCTCACTGCTCACTCAGCACAACTGTGCCACCTTCAGACCCTTCAGAGTGAACAGGGGGGCAGGAAGGCCTTTGAAGCCTATGGTAATATGACAGATGGCAAGTTAGAAATTCCTGTGTTGAGAGGACATGAGTCTTTCCGCCCATCAGTAGAAGGTGAAGCCAGCACCTTTTACAGCTGACAAGGGAAGGAGTCAGCATTGGCGTGGCTATCTGAATGATATCTCATCTAAAGTGGGTGGGACCTAATGAAAAATGGGAGAATCCCCTACCCCTAACACACAAATTCCTTACGCCAAGACTCGTTTCTCCACAATGTGGTTGAGGGAAGAAAAGACACCCTGCCGAACGTGGCCTTCCAATGGTGGGTAGAAGTTAGGAATGATCTGGAAGGGAAGAAGGAGAGGGAATAACTACAATGTTTTTGTTTTGTTTTTGTTTTGTTTTCGAGACAGGGTTTCTCTGTGTAGCCCTGGCTGTCCTGGAACTCACTCTAGACCAGGCTGGCCTCGAACTCAGAAATCCACCTGCCTCTGCCTCCCGAGTACTGGGATTAAAGGCGTGCGCCACCATGCCCGGCTAACTACAATGTTTTGCTGGACTAGAACTAAAAGCTGTTTTGGTTTTACTCAAGGGGGCTAAAAGTGAGTCAGTACAGCTCCAGAAAGGGCTGCTGCAATGTTCCCGATTACTCCAGGCTATGAAGACAGAATCCTTGGACTGGACCCAGTTGTTCCTCAAATACATTAGATTCTATCTTGAGTCATCATCATCTTGAAGTTAAGAAACCTTCTGGTAACAAGGGTCAGGTCCACGGGAGACAGTGTCTTCTAACTCAAGTACAGGACTACAGAGGAGCACCTTGGAAAGACCTAGTCACGGGGAGACTAATGGGGGACTCAACCCTGCTCATTCAGGACAGGGCAAACAGAGCCCTAGCACTTACTCGGCACATGAAGTCCAGGAGCGTGGCAGTGATGGCTGGGTGGGGCTTCATGGAGTGATGCATGACCAGGATAGCTGGTTCTAGAGAATGTGAAACAAAAATAAATGGTTCCCCAGCATCAGATACCATCCCTATGTCAGTGTCTGTGAAGCCCCTAGGAAGTTTTGGGTCTAGTCCCCCAACTCGAACCAAGCAGGAAATATTCCCCAACTGCACTCAGTCCTCACTCATCTCCCTTCCTGGACCAGGATTCAGCTTGGAGAAAAGGAGACAGGGCAGACTCCCTCTGCTTAGGCCCTCCCACTCAGAGGTCAAGGCTATAGGGAGAAACCAGCGGCCATTAGTTAACCTCATCAAAGCCACTTTCCTTCTAGGTCAAGGGAGAAGTGAATGGGAACAAGGGAATTGCTCCTAGATAAACCACCTCCACCCCACACTGCCCTGAGACTAATGACTGCTGTTACCAGGACTCACAACGGGGGCTTGGCGGATGGGAGGGTGGTGCTTACTGGTCCCAATCACATACCTATGTTCATAATGCTATCCTTGTCTGGGCTGAAGAACAGCCAGTCATAAAACAAAGCCAGCTTGGCATTGGAGGCAGCAACGTTGGACTGGAAAAGAGAAGGGGGAAGGGGCTAGTTTCATCAATCAGCTCCCATCTTTCCAGAGCCTAGGGTAGATCTCAGAGCCCACCTGGCCGGTCCATCTTTGAAATTCAGTTCCCAGTACAAGATGGAAGAACCCTGTCAGGGCAAGGAACACGTATGCCTATTATATGGAAACTGGCCTGGGTTTTTCCTGTGGCGAGCGTACACAAGCCTAATTCCCGCTAGGAGAACAGCGTGGCACACTGACAGACTGTGAGCTGAGGTGATGTTTACGGTAGCCTGCAGCTGTCTTTGCTGAACAAGCAGGGCACCTCCCTAGGGACCCCTAGGAATGACCTGCTGCCTGAGTCAGCACATTCCAGGGACACCATAAAATGGAGGAAGGGTGTGAGATGCTTAAGAACAGGGTCACTCTAGCACAGAAAGACATACTCTGGGAAGGAAATGGCTCCTTTCAAAATTCTCTGTATTTGGGGAAAGAAAGTACCCAGAGCTGCTACCAGAGGCTATGAAGTAAGCACCCAAGGCCGTGGCTCTCACCCTTCCCAACACTGTGACCCTCCAGTTCAGTTTCTCAGGTTGTGCTGACCTCCAATCATAAGATTTTCCACCTCATAAGTTTATAACTACTTCATAACTATAATCTTGCTATTATTATGAATTGTAATGTAAACATCTGATATGCAAGATATCTGATACGTGACCCCTATGGAAGGGTAATTCAATCCTCAGAAGGAGCCTGGAGATCATGGTGGTAAAGAGCTCTTGCAAAGGACTTACACCTTGTTTCAACACCAACATGGTAATTCACAACTGCCTATACTCTAGTTCTCTCTTCTAACCTCTGGACCTCCACCAACACAGACACACACCATACCACAGACACACACACTCAGGCATCCACACATACCATACCATAGACACACACACTCAGGCATCCACACATACCATACCACAGACACACACACTCAGGCATCNTCAGGCATCCACACATACCATACCATAGACACACACACTCAGGCATCCACACATACCATACCATAGACACACACACTCAGGCATCCACACATACCGTACCATAAACAGACAAAATAAACGAAGGATGAAAGCCCTGAATCTGAATAGGAAACAACAAGAGAATAACTACATATGGATTCTAGAAGCAAAGAGGAAAAACAGAGGGAGGCCTCAGAGACTCAGGGTCCCTTAGGGACTCAGGGAGTGACTCCTCAAGAACCCAGACTTTGAGCTGACATAGTGGTTGGTGCATACCTAACTGCAGATCTGAAGAGACGGGCTGGAGGGCTGTAGCTCAAGGCTAGCTGGAGCTATATAGTAAAGTCTTGTATCAACAACAGAAATCAAGGTTTGGAGGTGGAAGGCGAGGCTTGACAGTAAGGATAGTGATTAGCCTAGTCAAACCCAAGCAAGCCTAGATCAAGGACTCACTGTCCATTCCTAGAGACGGAGGGAGGGAGGGAGGGAGGGAGGGAGGGAGAAGAGCCTGAAAGGCCCACTAGCATTTAGGTGGCCTTGGAATGACGGGTGGAAGCAGCCCAGGAACATGCGACAAGAGGCACAGCTCACCACTCAGCAGTCTGCCCATGGCCAGGCCCCTTACCGTGCATGTTGTCAGGAGCCAGCCAATGATGGCCCACCGGGGCAAGATATCAGAACTCAGCACTTCGTTAGAGGGGTGGACTACCCCACAGATGTATCGAATGAGGTCACAGCGCAGAGACTGACTGTCAGGGGTTGAGAGGTACTGGCGCTGGAACCAGTCCTGGTATCGCTTTTGCTGGCCAAACCGCACCTGAGGGAGGAGGAGGTGGAAAGGAGGGTGGGAGGATGAACAGAGGAACCTGGAGGCCTGACCTGGATTCATGTCCTTCTGACAACTTCATTAATCTCCTTGGTTCTTGATGCCCTCTCCTTTTTGAGGGACATCATGGTGTTGACAGACTAGCCTGCCTTGCATCTCGGTGGTACGCTCACTCTTGCCACTAGCTTGGACCCACGCTGACCTCCAAAGGACTGCAGCCCATTTCTGGCTGCTTACTCTTGCACTTGTCACTGGTTCTTGGGCCAGAAGCATCATTTTTTTCCTTTTCTTGAGCAGAGAATGTTCCCGCAGAGCAAGAGCTAGGCCTGGTCATCACTCAGCACAGGCTGCTTGACACAGGACAACCCTAACAGGACTGTTAGCTAAGGCACAAACTCCAGACCAGGGAGCAAGAAGTCCTTTCCCAAACACACATCAAATGTTTACAAATAGCAACACTAGAGCCAGATATGGTGGCCAAAACAAAATCCCAGCACTTGAAAGCCAATGTAGAAAGATGGCCAACAGTTCAAAGATAACTGCACTACATTATAAGACCCTGCCTCAAACCAACCACACAACCAAACAGCAGCGCTAATGGAGGAGGGCCTGGTGTTCTCTTCTATTCCCCTCAGAAGACATCAAACTAGATCAGAAAGGTTAACAAGGTGCTTCCGGGAAGGCTGGGGTGCATTTTCTTTATTGATGATTGATGTGGGAGGGCCCAGCTCTCGATGGGTGGTGCCACCCTGGGCTGATGGTCCTAGGCATCATAGTAAGGCAGAGCAAGCCAGGAGAGCTAGCAAGTGGAAACCCTCCGTGGCCTGTACTTCAGCTCCTAGCTTCAGGTTGAGTTCCTCAGTGATGGGCTGTGGTAACTGAAGTGTAAGTGAAACGAACCCTTTCCTCTCCAAGTGGCTTTTGCTCATGGTGTTTTATCACAGCAAGAGAAACCCTAAGACAACATGTATGCACTCTAAACGTGGCCTTTTTAGACGCAATGTCGTTTGGTAGTCCAGGCTATCCTGGAACTTGAAATCCTTGGTGTCCTCATGCAGAGGCTGACACACCCCTTGTACTGGATAGCTTTGTGTCAACTTGACACAGCTGGAGTTATCACAGAGAAAGGAGCTTCAGTTGGGGAAATGCCTCCATGAGATCCAGCTGTGGGGCATTTTCTCAATTAGTGATCAAGGGGGGAGGTTCCCTTGTGGGTGGTGCCATCTCTGGGCTGGTAGTCTTGGGTTCTGTAAGATAGTGGACTAAGCAAGCCAGTAAAGAACATCCCTCCATGGCCTCTACATCAGCTCCTGCTTTCTGACCTGCTTGAGTTCCAGTCCTGCATCCTTTTGTGATCAACAGCAATATGGAAATGTAAGCTGAATAAACCCTTTCCTCCCCAACTTGCTTTTTGGTCATGATGTTTGTGCAGGAATAGAAACCCTGACTAAGACACCCCTCCTATAATTTGTTTTTTTTTTTTCTTTTCCTCTTTTTTTGGAGACAGTCTCGCTATGTAGCCCTAGTGAGGTTTGCATACATAAAGATCTGCCACCTCTGCTTCTCATGTACTGGATTAAAGTCCATGTCTCTGTGTCTAGTGGTTCTGTCTTCTTTACACACAGGGTCTCATACAGCCCAGGCTGTCCTTGGTTTGACAGCTGTCCTGTCCTTCACCAGCTTTCTTGTGCACAGACTATCTGCAGGTACCTCCACACCTCTATTTTTTTTTTTTTTTTTAATGTTTATGTGTTTTTTTGTTTTTGTTTCCTTGTTTGGACAAGGTTTCACTATGTATTTCTGGAGAACCTCAAATTTGTGGCAATCCTCCTGCCTCTGACTCTCAAGTGCTGGGATCATAGGTGTACGACACCACACCTGGTTACTAATTTCAACTATAACGTTGGCACATAGCTACAAGAGGCAGCAGGGTCTCGGAAATTCTGTGCTGTCTTGGGAATCTGAAGGCCAGTTACAGAGGAGGTGTCTACAAAGTCCACTGAACACAAATTCCACAAGCACCCTCAGAGAGGAAAACCACAGCCCTCAGACAGTTTTACCACAATGCAGCCATATTTGGTAAACAAAAGGGGGCTGGTGAGATGGCTCAGTGGGTCAGAGCACCCAACTGCTCTTCCGAAGGTCCGGAGTTCAAATCCCAGCAACCACATGGTGGCTCATAACCATCTGTAACAAGATCTGACNNCCTCTTCTGGAGTGTCTGAAGACAGCTACAGTGTACTTACATATAATAAATAAATAAATCTTAAAAAAAAAAAAAAAAAAAAGGCCTATAATGCAGACAGATTACCTGTGTACAATCACTAGTGTGGCTGCTTTTAAAAACAAAACTTCCAAAGAGCTAGAGTTCTGTCTTGCTTAATAGAAGTGCAACTACACTTCTAATTTTTCTTTTATTGCACTGTGCAATGTGTAAGCATAGACTGAACCAAGAAGAGCATCAGAAAGGTATCTATTTAGTCACTTTCGTGTAGGTCAGTAGTCAGCAATGACAAATCTGCACAGTGTTCCACTAACACCTGACACCTGTAACTCCTCCTCCTATGCACAGATGATCTCACCCGGGATGTCATGAAGAGGAGCTTCGTTTCCATGTCTGGGGTTAGACGACAGGCTAGAAATTTTCGGGATGTTCTTGACTGAAGTAGCTGTAGGATACCTGAGCCAAATGCAGAAGAGAAGTGTGAAGACCAGAGAAATGGAAGGCACAAGACAAAACTGGGCTAGGTGTGGTTTAACTCATGGGCCTATTCCAAGACAAGCCCTTGAGAAGGCCAGCAAAGGCATACAAGGTTGCCACCACTCACACCGACTACAGTGGTTTGTTTCCCTCTACTGGCCTCCTGGCCACCCACGATTTTATAGTTAGAAATAAGTGGGAAATTCAGGGGGAAATATGGTGAGTCCTAACCTGCCTTCTTGTTACTCAGAGTGACACTATGAGATCGTAGGGCCAATGTGATTGCGTGGCAAAGCCACAAACATTGCCACCAGAAAGACCTATATCCAAATCCTTTCTGTCATTTACTGTGTGGCCTTCAGCAAGTGTGACTTAATCTCTCTAAACCTCACTTTCCTGTATAGAAAGTGAACATTCATCTTAAGGGCTGTGCAGACGATTAAATGAGCTGGCACACACCCTCTGACAGAGCCAGTCAACCAGATACATGCTTAAGGTATTAGCAGGGTATCCCACAGTAGCACTGTCTGCTCTTTGTCCTCACTTCTCAGGCTCTAGACACACATTTGGGGGCGTCAGAAGAAAAGAAAAATGAAGCTACAGAGTTGCTGTTCAAAATACAAAAGGATTCTGGGTAAGTCAAAAGGACAAGAAAAACCCTGTCAGGAGAAAACATACAAGCACGCAAGAACACACCCTCTGGACTAAGAGGCCAGGGCCATTTCTTTTTCTTTTCCACAGCTCTAGAAATCAAACTGAGGACACTGTAGATGCTTTATCACTGAGCTACATCCTGGAGGCCATCCCTTTCAGGACTAAATGGACCCTCTGCTGACTCAGCCATGAGTGTGCCCTTTGACTCCCTATCTACCACAGTAAAGCTGGAGACTTGGCCATCCCCTTGACAAGGACCAGTAGGAAGGAGAAGACAACATCTTTCTGTCTCACGATTGTCCTTTAAGTGTCTTATTTTAATTTACTGCTGCATCTATGTGGACATACACATGTCACAGTGGATGTGTGGAGGTCAGAGCACAGCTTTGGGAATGAATTCTCCTTCTACCACATGGGTTCTATGGGTCCTGGTGATGGAGTTCAGGTCACCAGGCTTGGGGTCACATATTTTACTGAGCTATCTTGAGGCCTTGTCTGATTCTTTCTTTTTCAGGAGCAATGGCAGCTGAAACCAGCCATGTAGGCCCTAGCCAGAAACTACACCAACTGTTCTGAGTCTCTGCCATTCCCATGCCCAGATCTCAAGCTTTCCCTGACTATCAAAATCTCTCCTAGGCCAGCTCTGCCCCTTCAAGTCCAATCAAGACACACAAGGACAGGGCATACCCAGGTGCTCACTTACCTGTAAACTGAGGACTCAAAGCCTGAGGGTTATGGATGATATCTTTCCACAGTAGTTCAAATTCTGGTATCCTAGCAACATTCTGAAGTAATCTTACAAGGTCCCGGCCAATCATCAAACATTCCATGAACTGAATAGGAGGGAGATTGGAGAATGGGGAACAGGAGAAAGAATAAAAACATGTATTGCTCCCCTTCTGGAGGAAGGACAAAAGAATAGCATGTTCTATGGGGAACAAAAGAAAACGTCCTATGAAGGAACCCTAACATGATCTGTCTGGAGCAACGGACTGTTCAGGGAAGAGAGGTGGAGGCTGGGGACCATCACAAGGGCAGGGGTGCCTGGAAAGAGCCAGACCACACAGACTCTTAGACCATCAAGTCCCAACTGATTCTAAAAGTATGGGGCTGGGAAGGAGCAACCATATAGCCTACCCCAAAATTCATTCTGTTCATCAGAGACAATTTGTCATAAAAGAAATTATCTGTATCTGTTTGGTCTAAGCAATACTGATTAATGACATGTGCCTATACAATTATGTGAATGTATTTTGAATTTTTTATTTTTTTATTTTTTTAAAGATTTATTTATTTATTATA
>NC_034593.1:80882998-80897358 GCF_900095145.1 Mus pahari
ATATATATATATATATATATATATATATATATACACACACACAACATGCCTACAGAGGCCAGAGGAAAATGCTAGGTCCCCTGGAACTGGAATTATATATTGTTGTGAGCCATCAAGTAGGTGCTGAGAACCAAATCCGGGTCCTCTGTGAGAACAGCACCTGTTCTTAACTACTGAGCCTTGATCTGATGCTAGCTGATATTTCTTTTAACTAACTTTTCCTATGTAGTCAGGGTCCTCATAGCTTAGTGTTAGAATATCTTTCTTGGGAGAAACTATAGTAAATAATTCATAACCCACCCAAGTAAACACACTAATTACTTCTGGGGGAGGTGGGGTTCACCTAACAGTGGGCGCACAATAGCTGCTGTCTGTTATACAACAATGTAAGCTGAAACTGACCAGAAAAGCCCTGAGGATGGTGGCATTATATATGACATTTCTAGGAGCAGGGGTATTCCACTCCGGTTCCCTGTCCTTTACTCTTGAGCTGTCTAGGGATAATGAAAATACCACATCTGAACCACCTGCACCCCTAACAAGCTATCTCTGGCCCAGAAGCATAAAGGCCACACGGACACCACATCTTGGCATCACTTCCTCATACTGTGTCCTGTTCCCTTACCCGTTCCCGAAGCAAGGAGATACAGAAGTCAACTTCCTTCTGTCGAAGGGTCTGGAGCTGGGCGGTCCCATGGTGGTCCACAATAAGTCGGAGGTACGTGTACACAGCCATGGCAATGAGGATGCTGCTCTTCAGTACCCACTCCCTGCAGGAAGGGACGACACTGCACAGACTGCTTGCCTAGACCTCCTCACCCCACCTCATACTGTTGTGATGACCACACACTGAGAATATTGGCTTCTGTCTTTTGAGGCTTTCACTTTGGCTGTTATTACCCGACTATGAGTTGACTAAGGAAGGTAAAGGTAACTAATTTCCCTCACCAGATAGATGCCTCACTTAGGTAGGGACCAGATGAAATCAGCTCTTATAACATAAATACATTCACAGCTGCCAATAAAGTCACTGTGCAGACTTTCATTAACCATTCAACCACCAAAGCCCATCATAGCTGAAGTGATGTATGTTAGGCTTGGGAGAGAGGCAAGCTCCGTTTCTCCTGCTGAGCTATGGAAAGTGTTTTCTGTCAGTAGTTCTCTTAAATGTGATGCAAAGAGCCCTGGGGATTCCCGGGCCCTGGAGTTCTTAGAACACACTGTGCTGTGCCGTGCCTCTCCCAGGCTTATTACTATAGCCAGCCAAACCATAGGACTTTCCCTGGCTCTAACCACTGACCCCACCCTCAGATAATTGGTCGCCAAATCGGGGAGGATTTGGGGGTGTAGGGGAGGCATCTGATTTTAGATGGCAAAGCCCATTTCCCCAGAGTTTCAGAATTTCCCTGGAAAACGGAGTGATAAAAGCATTATGTTTCCAGCTGCTTCAAAAGTGGCAAAGGTAAAGGCTCAGTGGGGAGGGTCCCCACTCGCTAATGCTGCCTCTAAGTGCCAAGTCGGCTGTAATTGCTTTGACACCCCTGCTGAAAGGCAAGGAGCAAGAGGAAGAGCTTAATTAATATAACCAGGCAACTTCCTGATTCAGGAAAAGTAATCAAGCTACTTAATTAACTAAAAGACCAAGGCCTCTTCTTTTCTTCTTTCTTTTTCTTTTGTGTATGTGGGAGCTGTTTTTTGAAACAAGAGTCTTGCTATATAGCCCAGACTAGACTTGAATTCAGAGTAATTCCCCTGCCTCAGCCTCCCAAGTACTAGGATTATATGCATGCACTACGAGGCCCAGTACTGTCCTTTGTTTTCACAGAATGGAAATGCTAGCCAAGGACATGCGCTTCCTTTACCCCCACATCCCTGAAATACTTGGAAAGGTTAGGAAAACAGGATGGTAAGCTAGAACACAGTTTTCAATGCCAAGGTATTCCCTTTCACCGAAAAGTGTGAAGGGGTCAGGCAGCAACACGGCTGCTGTGTGACACCTATATGGGAAATTCAGCTTTAAGGTATGTTAGAACAGAATCTGACACGAGGGACATATGAGAAGAATCACTTTGAAGGAAGGTCACTAGCAGAGGCACAAATGTGCCATGAGGATGGCTCAATGAAGAGGAGAGGCAGGTGGAAGGGAGAGCCTCTCGCCAAAGGTAGCAGAGAAACACAGAGACCAAGAGAAGCAGAGGCCAAGTAAGGAACTCCTAGGAGGTTCCACTGCTAGTGTGAAGACCAGCCCCAGGGCAGCTGCAAAACTGGATCCAGGCCACTAGGTGGCACTTCAGAGCAGGGCTGGGCAGAACATAGCCCTCTGGATTATGAAGAAAACCATCCTTTTAAACTGAAATGAATATCAATATTAGGCCTCTCAGTTATTTGGCTACTTGATGTCCTTACTCAGAGTCACTAAAAGAAGTGATGCAGAAACTGGGACCCTATTAGCATCAAGGGGAAGCCATAAGCAAATTTACATACTAGAATGGCTCTCACACAGCCCTTCACTTTGTTGGAGAAAAGGAGCCAAAAGGTCAAATGTGGCCCCATGTCACTTTATAGCAGGATTCTCTGCTCCCTAGTCACCTACATCGGCCCTGTGACATTCCAAAAAAGAGCATGTGCTGGGCTGCGGCTGGGAGGGAGGCGTGTACGGCACCTGCCAGGCTCCTGTGGTTGGCTGGCCCCTCTGCTGAGCTCATTTCCCTCTCAGTCCCCCCAAACATAAACATTCCAAGGAGGTCTGGGTCAAAAATAACCCCTTATCAGATGAGACCAGATTTTCTGGGCTCTGAGATATTTTAGCCAGCTCCTTCTTTCCCACTCCTCCATCTTGACCTCAGTACTCCATCTGCCACCATCAGGCCCGCCACACCTTTCCCTGGTCTCAGTGCTCTGAGCCACCAGCCTTTCTTCCCCACGTCCCATATTCACACCCCTCACAGCCCCACCCTTCATGGGAAGACTCTACCTCTGCTCCGTCAGGATATCCAGAACACTTTCTGCCAACCAGATATTTTTGGCTGTAACATCGCCACCTGATTTCAAGGGGGTGGGAGGGGAAGAATCAGAACACAGTAGCTCTAATTAGCAACTCAGCCAATCGAATAAATCTCTTCAGTCATCCTGCTGCTCCACTCTCCCACCACTACTGCCCTGAATGCTAGAATAAACCGTTCTCTTTTAGGATTTAAAATTTTTCCCTTTGCCTTGAGAAAGAATGTTCTAGAACTGCCCCCTCACCAGAGAGGGTACTGTTCTATCCACCAGAACTGCAGAGGTAATGCTTTGTCCTTGAAAAGTGATGACTGAGAAAAACAGACCTTAGAAGCCCCAGCTGAAAAGCAAAGGTGGTATCTGAACCAGGGCCTAAAAGATGCAGGCAGCTGAGAGCAGCTGCAGCCTACTATCTGAAAGTCGGTGTGGGATTCAGCATCCTGACAGGCTAAGGGGTAACTATACACCAGTCTTTAGATCTTGCCACTGAAATCCCTGGAGCAGAATTAAAATGCAGTGTTGCCAGACAAAAATATTGAAATGAGAAATGGAGCTGAGAGTGTCAAATAGTTAAGAAAGTGCCAAGAAAGAATAAAAATAAATACTCAGCACACCAGGGCTACACACTGCTCTGAATCTCAGTGAAAAAAAATGTTAGTGTTCACTTAGTTGCATCACAAAGATTAGGGCCATACACATGACACAGTGACATCAGTGTTAAGAGAAAATCCTGAAGAAAATGCACAGCACAGCTGGGTGCGAAGGTGCAGGTAAGAAGCTGTCGCAGGAGGACTGTGGGTGTAAGGCCAGCATGGGCTACATAGCAAGACGTTTTCTATTTAAAAAGAAAGGGGGGGGGGTAGGGGGCAGGAAGGAGCTGGACACGGGATGCTCCAGAGGTGGAGTGCTTGCCCAGTTTCACGAACTTAGGTACAGTTCTTATCACCACAGGAAACAAAACAAAAACCAGACACCAGTGGTGAAGCAGGGCTACAGAGTTGGCCTCATTTTTATCTATTATTATTAATACTTTGTTTTGTTGTTTTAATCAGGAAAACAAAACGCAAGCAATCAAAGCAGGAGAGATGACTTGAGCAGACTTTTCTCATATTCAATATTTCAGACAGATGTCACGGATGTGAAGATTAGAAAAACCCTAAATGTCAGGGACTATTCTGTGACACTGTCCCTCAGACTAGCTCCAAAATGCCAAAATCACTAGCGACCCAGTGTTTAGAACAGCGGCAGAGCCAGGGAAAGCAGGAAGGCAGAGAGTAAATGGCTTTCACTCGATTCCCTCTGCACCTCCTTCCCAATCTAGCATGCCCCTCAACTCCAGAGAGATGACTGGCTAACACAGACCAAATACCTGGTCAGGTTTTAATTTAGCAGGAAAGAAATCAAGGCAAGACTCACTAATCCAAAAGCTCCCTGTGATTTTCTGATCCATTTTCTTCTGCAACACATGTGGCCAGGAGACATCTACACTAGGTCCACCCTATCTATCACTCGAGTCCCTCACAGGTACTCAGCCCTTGCTGAGATTTATCTCTGGGCTCCTTCCCTTTCTTCTAATGCTCTAGCTAGCAAGCTTACCTGCAATCTGCTTCATAAATGTCATGCAAACACCATCAGCTCCCAGAACTCCACTCTTTACTAGTTCCCGAACCAACCACACCAACTAAAGGAGAGAAAAAGACATTCAGAGCAGAGATGTGAATTTGGAAAAGGAGCCAACTCAGTCATGCACAGTTTAGATGCACATTAACAGAGCTGCATCCCCACCCTCTCTGGCCTACACCTCTGAGCTGTTTTCTTTTCTTGTTTAGAGCTGGAGCTTGAATCTAGGCCTTGTGTGTGCTAGGCACATGCTCTAGTGACACTCCAGCACCCCCTCACTTTTCTTTTTGGCCTTACCTGAGTACGGCAGGTATCTTGCAACTTCAAGTACTTCTCCATAAGTAGCTGATTGATTTTGTTCAGGACAATGTTCATACCATCACGACTGACCAGAGCCAAGTCCCGGTAACACTGTGCGAAGTAAGGTTTGTGAGTAGCCAGTGAATGGAGATGTTGACCACACAGCAACCATCCAACCCCAACCCCTTCCTCTTCCAGAGAAACACGAGGATACTGAGAGGCAACTGAAAGGCAATGGAGCAGTGTTCTCCATTCTTTCTTCTACAGGGCTCCTCCATTGCAAACATACCCTCTTCTGCCTCTTGGGTTAGAGAAAAAAAGACTAAAAGATTCTCTAATAAGGCAAGAAAGTCTGCTGGGCAAAGTTCCTAGTCCTGTCCTTGTCCCCCAGCCTCCCTTTTCAGGAAGTGTCATACTGTTTGATGCCACAAGCTGAGCAAACCCAGGTGGAAGCCATCTGTGTTTTATCTGCCAGTAAAAGGTCACTGAAAAATGGATTTGGGTGAAAGTCAAAAAGAAACCCAGAGGTTTTTAGACTTGCTGTAACCTAGCCAGATGCAGCAAAGGGAATATAAAGGGATCAGGGTCTGGGAGAAAGAACAGAAACAAAACTGTAGTTTCTTAGCTTTATACAGTTGTACGTGCCTATAATCCATCCCAGCATTTGGTGGTTAAAAGAGGGATATCACAAGTTCAAGACTAGCCTGGGCTACAAAGTGAGACCTTTGCTTAAAACTAAAAGCAAACACTTCCTGTTGTTTGAGACAGAGCCTTACACTGTAGTTCCAAATGCCCTAGAACGCACAAAGTAGGCTCCTCTTCCTGTGTCAGCCTCCTGAGATCACAGGGATGTGCTACCACAGCCTCTCTTAGCCAGGCCTGGTTGTATACCACTTTGATCCCAGCGGTCAGGAGGCAGAGTCAGATGAATCCCTGTGAAGCCAACCTGGTCTACAAAGTGAGTTCAAGGCTAGGGTTACATAGAGAAAGCTGTCTCACAATAGCAGCAGCAGCAACAACAACAACAACAACAAACTAAAACAAATCACAAACCTTTATTTTTATCTGTGAGTGTGTGGGTCAGAGGAAGGCTCAGTGTGATAATGCTTTTACCCACTTGTCCCCTTGCTGGCTCCCAAACATGAACTTTATTAACTAAATGACTTCTTCTGTTCTCTTGAATGACCTTTGCTTTTGCCAAGTATTGATGTGTTGGGGAATAGGGGGGCTTACAATCCTCCCCCCGCCCCGGGGGATACGGAAGTGTACAAGTGTCTTCTGAGTCACTGCCTGCCTTTCCCTTAGACCTTTTTCTACCCTGCTTCTCTTCAATGAGTTCAGGCCTTAGGGAACCTCATTAGCTGCCTGCTGCACCTGCTGAGTTCTATCCTGTCATGGACTCAGCCAAAAGGGTAAAACTTAAGGAGACATCAGCTTCTTACTACAGAGAAACCTCAGAAAGCATCGAGGTTAACAATAAGCCAAGTGTGCATGTACAGGCCTGTGATCTCAGCATTTGGGAGGTAGGAGGAAGACCAGGCGTTCAAGGCCACCCTCAACTACATAGAGAGTTTGAGGACAGTCTGAGACATGTGAGATCCTGTCAAGAAGGGGGGGGGGTGTTATATCATAATAGTGACACAGGGTCCTGTCCCTAACCAAGAATTTATTTGTAATTGATAGCTGCTGGCAAACGCAAAATTCTAACAGTGTCACTGGGTGTGCCAACCTCACTCCGAGGCAGCCCACATGCTCAGGAGCAGCTGGCCAACATAGAACAGACTCCATTCTCTTTTAGTATGGGGGCTTTTGTTTCATTTTCCTTTGGAACATTTTGGTCTTCGTGGATCGTTTTTATTACTTGCTTTGATTTTCATTTCTGTGTATGGAGTTTTTCATTTGTTTTGTTTGTTTGTTGTTTAGAAAGGGTCTCTACATAGTTCTGGCTGTCCTTGAACTCACTAAGCAGAACAGGCTAACCTGGCACTCATAAAGATCCACCTGCTCTGCCTCTCAAGTGGTGGCATTAAAGGCATGTGTTACCATGCCCAAACACCATTGTTTTTAAAATTTTTTAAATTTTATTTATATGAGTACACTGTAGCGGTCTTCAAACACTCCAGAAGAGGACATCAGACCCCATTACAGATGGTTGTGAGCCACCAAGTGGTTACTGGGAATTGAACTCAGGGCCTCTGAAAGAGCAGTCAGTGCTCTCCAACGAATGAACTATCTCTCCAGCCCCCCTCTCCCTCCCCCGCCATCATTTTTATGGTTTTGGTTTTTCAAGACAGGGTTTCTCTGTATAGCTCTGGCTGTTCTGGAACTCGCTCTGTAGACCAGGCTGGCCTCGAACTCAGAAATCTGCCTGCCTCTGCCTCCCGAGTGCTGGGATTGAAGGCATGTGCCGCCACGCCCGGCTTCGGTTTTGGTTTTGTTTTACAGAGAGAGCACACATAAAATTAGGTGGGTAGGGATATGGGGAGGATCTGTGAGAAGTTAGAGAAAGAAAAATACTCAAAAATTTTTTGAAGATGTTACTTATTATTTCCTGTATTTGTACAGGTAAGGAAGTAGGCTCAAGGAGTGAGGAGGGGAGGGAACCTGCCTGGGATAATGTAAGAGACTGGAGAGAAACAGCATTAAAGTGCAGCTAGTGACATCTATAATCCCAGTCCAGACAGCGTGAGGAGACCCTGTCACAGAACAAACCCAGGCAGCCTAGTTCCAAAGTCCACCCGTAAGCACCTCACACACAACTCTGAAAACTAAGTAAGACAAGGCTGCCAGTGATGAAGGGGAGAATTATGATATCTGAGAAATGACCTCATTATAAACTCTCTCACCCTAACGTTCTAAAGCATGGTAGCTCCTTGGCCTTGGCAGGAAGAGGCCTCTCATCACCACCTCTCCCTCTTCTGTGCTTACGTCACTCATCTGATGAAAACATCAACAGAGATGTTTCACGTGCCACTTTTGGAGTCTCACACTCCAGAGAGAATTTATCCTTTGACTCTATCTAGGAGTAGACTGTTGAGAGATTAAAAACAGGAACACGAGGGACACGGCACAAGGCAAGGGCGCCCAGTGAGCCTCTGCCGACTACTGTTCTGGAGACCCCTAGAGGAGTCTCAGGTAAGTCACAGAAGGTCCCAGGGATGAGGGAGGCAGAGGTAGAAAGGAAAACCAAGCTGAGCTAACCACACAAGAGCCTTGTCTGTTAAAATCAAAAAACTACCAGAAATGTAGACAGACTCAGGACAGGGAAGGAGGACATATTTTTCAGGCGCTGTGAGCCCAGAAGAAGAGCAGTAACCTTGCCTAACTCCATGCTCTACCAGGAATCTTTACCGATGCAACTACTCATAACACGGAGCTGGGGACCAAGAATACCGCATGCCCTGAGCTGCCAGCTGTGGTAACCTCTGTGCCAGTCTGATGACTGCTTTGGAGAGAAGCAGATGGAAGGACAAACAAAAACACAAGGAGAAACAGAGAGAGCAGAGAATCTTAAAGGAAAAGGACAGAGAGGCAGGGAGGTGGCCCTTCAGCCTGACCCTGCTGGGAATGTGACATAGCAGCACTTGAGCACAGAGGCTGCCTGCAAAAGGAGCTTGGACCAAAAAAGGACTAGCACTGAGTCTGGGGCAATCCAAGGGAGAGATCTGTGCACTGGTGTTGGCTTTTCCAATTACCTTCTAACTGACTGCTTGAACCTGCAGGGTTTAGACCCCAGCTTAGCCTCTGATCACCAGTTCCGCAAGCAGCCCTTACTCCATATACTTAATTCAGATAGCACATAGGAAGTAAATAAAGTCAAAGGCTATTCAGCATCTGTGAAAGAGTTGTCAGATGAATTCTAAGGTGGATGAAGCACATGTACATGAACCTGGTGCAGTTGTCCTCAGTTATGAAAGAGAGATGGTTTACCTCACTCGAGGACATGGGCCTGCGATGCAGTAGCACAATACATATTTACCATGTAGAGCCTGTGGTTTCTTGATGCCAAGCCAGGAAGAAAAGACGGCAGACACAGCCTGATACCCTCACTGAGGCTCACTGAGGTCCGACCTAAACATCACCTAAAACAAACCTTCCCAGAAGGCAAAGCTAGTTTGCACTGAGATAACTCAGGTGTTACTGGGTTTGTTTGTTTTGCTTTTGTAGGTAGCACCTTATTTTGTAATGCAGGCTGGCCTGGTACCTCTTATTTCTTCGTCAGTGTGGGTTTATGTACACCAATGTGTTGTGCCTTGGTGGCCAGTGAGGGTGTCAGAAACCCTGGAACTGGAGTTATAGGCAGTTATGAGCTGTGGTGTAAGTGCTGGGAACTGAAGCTGGGACCTCTGCAAGAGCACTGAATCCTCTAAACCATTGAGCCATTGCTCCAGCCATTTTTTTTTTTTTTTTTTAATTTACCTATTTATTTTAACTGGCTTAGTACTTGATATGTAGCTCTTAACTGGCCTTGAACTCAAGGCAATCTTCCTATCTTTTTTTTTTTTTTTTTTTTGGTTTTGAGACAGGGTTTCTCTGTATAGCCCTGGCTGTCCTGGAACTCAGAAATCCACCTGCCTCTGCCTCCCCAGTGCTGGGATTAAAGGCGTGTGCCACGCGATCTTCCTATCTTAACTTCCCAAATACTGCTATTATAGGAGTGAACCACCAGGCCCAATTTGTGGGGGTGGAGGGAACCCTGGCTCAACCCAGGGCTTCACACAAGCCACACAGCACTCACACTGAGCTATATCCAATAGATTTAAACACGTATTTTATATATTATTAGGGAGGGAGAGAGAGAGAGAGAGAGAGAGAGAGAGAGAGAGAGAGAGAGAGAGAGAGGGGCAGGCTAGCTACCCATTGGGAGTCGGTCCCCTCCCTCTTCCATAAGTTCTGAGAATCAAACTCAAGCCATCAGGGTTATATGATGGCAAGTATGTCTACCAGCTGAGCTATCTCACTGGCCCGTAAATCAGACTTTAATTATATTACCTATAAAAATATATACATGTCAGGCATGAGGCAGAGGCAGAGGCAGGTCGATCTCTGAGTTCAAGGCCAGCCTGGTCTACAGACTGAGTTCCAGGACAGCCAGGCTACACAGAGAAACTATGTCTCGAAGGAAAAAAAAAGTATACAAGAGAAAATTAAACCACAGCCCCACTTATCCACCTTCATCTTTGTCAACAATTTCCCTAAAATCACTGAGCTCATGTAACTGCGTAGCATAACCAAATGAATGTCATCCATTTATCTCTAAAGATCTGAATGATAAATTCAGTGTGAAATGAAATCCCAACACTTGGGAAGCTGAGGAAACCAGAGCCCAAAGGCATCTTGGAATATCTCAAAAAAGGGGAAATGCACGACTAGAATTCTACTTAATTAACAAAGTCCACACTGTCTGGTCTGGAAGCTAGAGTGTGTCAACAGCTGTTGTCCGTCCTTTACCTTTAAGGTACCCTAAGCGGCATCAGAAAATTAAGAAAGCAGGTTCCCACAGCCACAGATACTCTGTAAGCATCCCTGTCAGAATACCAGGAGCGTCTCTGAGAATGAGTTTCCTTTGGTTATCCCTGACAAATGACAATAGAGCTAAATTCCAAGACACTTTAAGGAGGGCCTGCAGTCTAGAAGGGAGAAAGCTACAAAAGCCATAGTGGTTTTTAGACACAGAGCAGAACACAACAGTAGGCAAAGAACAAATCTGTTTTCTTCCACACCACCTGTGCTCAGAGAAAGGCCAGGAACCAACTCCCCACACTTCTCCCTTCTGTCAGATCCAAACAAACTTTAACTCAGTATGCCAAGACTCCAAAGATACAAAGTTGCTGGAAGGGGCAATCTGAACAAACCCAAGACTTAGTTTTACAAAGAGCACAGACGCTGAGAAACTACCCTGCCTGGCCCTGAGCAGCACGCACTGGAGCCTCTTCTGTTTACCGAAAAGCCAGGCTGATTCTTGGCAATACTCTAGGAAGCCAGGCTCCACTGTTCTCCGGAGTCTTCTTAATTATTACATTAAGTCTTTTAATCTAAAGGTTACATGCTACCATTTTAAGCCATTTTCTGTTCCTTTGTCAAGCAGAAGCCACAGACTACAGTCCTCTTTCTCTGGATGAGAGCCCCTGGGCTTGGTTGTCCTCCATCCCCTCCATACTCCAAATGAATGCCAATTTTGACCTTTGTAGTCTTACACCTGAAACTTTAACAGGCATGTGTTTTCTTTTTCTCCAACTGCCCTTCTTGCCTTTTAGCTTTAGTATCTGGGGACAGAAATGACTCTAGCCAGAGACTAATGAATTCACTGAGAATAAGGGTCTTAAGAACACATCTAGAGAACACAGGGATTCAGCTCTTACCCAGAGTGTGACTGTTGGGCAGTGGCTGACGCACGCCTTTAATCCCAACACTTGGGAGGTAGAGGCAGAGGGATTTCTTGTCAGTTTGAGGCTGGCCTGGTCTACAGAGAGATCCAGGACAGCCAAGGATACAGAGAAACCCTTTCTTGAAAAAACAAAAAAGAAGAAGGAGGAGGAGGAAGAGGGGGAGGAGGAAGAAGAGGAGGGTGACATACCTTCAGTTAATGAGTAAAAGGTCCCTAGATTTACACGGATCCAGGGAAGAAGGTGCCTTACCTTCTGGGCTTGGGCAGGCTCAGTGAGGACTAGTGTAAACAGGCCTAGGCAGATCTCCTCATGCTGGGGAGGGCCTTTGCACACCTGGGAGGTGAGAGGGAAAGAATTAGCTGTCACTCATATGTAGGAAGCACAAGCACAATTTTCTCCTAGAAGTCTCGGGAGTCTTTTTTTTAAGATTTTATTTATTTATTTATTATATGCGTTTACACTGTAGCTGTCTTCAGACACTCCAGAAGAGGGCATCAGATTTTTCTTACGGATGGTTGTGAGCCACCATGTGGTTGCTGGAATTTGAACTCAGGACCTTCGGAAGGGCAGTTGGTGCTCTTAACCGCTGAGCCATCTCACCAGCCCCCAGTCTCGGGAGTCTTAATGGGGAAAAATCGACTCTCAAATATGATTTCTGTCTCTTAACAGGAATGAGGCACCTACTTCAGGAGAGAGGCAGGGAAGAGAAAGACTCACTGCTTTCTCTAACAACCTAGAGCTGAAAAGTATGAGAATACTTTTTTTGTTGTTGTTTTTGTTTTTGTTTTTCGAGACAGGGTTTCTCTGTGTAGCCCTGGCTGTCCTGGAACTCACTCTGTAGACCAGGCTGGTCTCGAACTCAGAAATCCGCCTGCCTCTGCCTCCCGAGTGCCGGGATTAAAGGCGTGTGCCACTACGCCCGGCAAGTATGAGAATACTTAAGAGGAAAAAAGCGAGGGGCTGTGAGGATCCTGCAATGTAGGATATCCACACCAACCACACCTCAGAGAGCCTCAGGGACTTCAACACAGAAATAATATCTGGTAGTGTGCAAGTAAATTCCTAAATATTTACTCTGTAAGATTCTGCTACATTATTTTTAAACTATTTTTTCAGTTAGCATACAAAATAATAGGATTCACTACAGTATTTTTATACATGTCATTATTTGAATTTTTTAGATTTATCTTGTATATGTATGGTATTGTATGTGTATATAATACCTGTGTGTTGTATGCACATGGTCAAAGAGGCCCAGGGTGGATGCCGGGTGTTTTCCTCACTCAATCTCTACATTTACTTTTGAAATAGGGTTTTTCACTTAATCTGAAGCTCATAGATTTGGCTAGGCTGACTGGCCAGCCAATAAACTTCATCCCCACCACAGGCCACGCCCAGGCCAGGGATCCATGCTATTTGCTGCTATTGTATTATGTGATCCACACTCAGATCTCCATGCTCAGCAGGCACTTTACTGACCCACCAACCCAACCGCATTACCTACATCATTTTTCATTAATTAATTAGTATGGTCTGTGTGTACCTCTGGAAGTCACAGGACAATTTGTAGACGTTGGTTCTCCCTTCTAATATGTGGGTCATGTGGGTCTCCTAGACAGAACTCAGGCAGGCAGTCAAGCTTGGAGGCAGACACTTTTACCCACTGACTGTCTCATCAGCTGCTATTTCATAAATTCCTCACATGTACTATTTAAAGACTTATTTATTTCATATACATGAGTACACTGTCTTCAGACATAGCAGAGGAGGGAATCGGATCCTGTTACAGACGGTTATGAGCCACCATGTGGTCGCTGGTTATTGAACTCAGGACCTCTGAAAGAGCAGTCAGTGCTCTTAACCACTGAGCTATCTCTCCAGTCCCACATGTACTATTTAATATTATTTAACTGCACTGACTGAAAGAGAGGTAAAAGTTAAAATGTATATAAGAATGATTTGCAAAGAAAGAAACTACAAGACAAGCATTTTTCTTTTTCTTTTATAACTTAATTTATGCCTGGCAGTAGTGGCACACTCCTAGCACTTAGGAGGCAGAGGCAGGTGGATCTCTATGACTTAGAGACCAGACTGGTTTACAGAGTGAGTTCTAGGATAGCCAGGGGTACACAGAGAAACCCTGTCTTGAAAAAACAAAACAATCAAAAACTTTATTTAGTGCATACACGCCATGCTGCATATGTGGCAGTAAGAGGGTAACTTGCTAGAGTGACCGCTCATCTTTCACCATGGTGGTCCCAGGGGTCAGACAAGCTGTCATACTTGACAGCAGGAAACACTGTCTGCTGAGACATATTGCTGGTCCTATGACTACTTTTTCAATCTTGGAAAATTTTTTTGCTAGGTGTGGTGGCACATGCCTTTAATTCCAGCACTTGGGAAACAGAGACAGGCAGATTTCTGTAAGTTTAGGACAGCATGGTTTACAAATCAAGTTCTGGTCAGTCAGGGTTAAGACCAAGTCTAAATAAATAGACAAGAATTTACAAACTGTCAAAGAAAATCAGAGGACAACTCCTGGGAATTGGTCCTCTCTTGCCATCTTGTAGAATCCAGGAATGAGAAGTCAAAGTTGGGGGCTGGTGAGATGGCTCAGCGGGTAAGAACACCCGACTGCTCTTCCAAAGGTCCTGAGTTCAAATCCCAGCAACCACATGGTGGCTCATAACCACCCGTAACAAGATCTGACTCCCCCTTCTGGAGTGTCTGAAGACAGCTACAGTGTACTTACATATAATAAAAAAAAAAAAAAAAAAAAAGAGAGAGAGAAGAGAGAGAAGTCAAAGTTACCAGGGCTGCATACAAAGGCCCTGAGCTGCTTGAGTCACCTAGCTGGCCAATTACTGAGCTTTTTTTTTTTTTTTTAAAGATTTATATATTTATTATATGTAAGTACATTGTAGCTGTCTTCAGACACTCCAGAAGAGGGACTCAGATCTTGTTCCGGATGGTTATGAGCCACCATGTGGTTGCTGGGATTTGAACTCCGGACCTTCGGAAGAGCAGTCGGGTGCTCTTACCCACTGAGCC
>NC_034593.1:80898933-80901473 GCF_900095145.1 Mus pahari
GGGTTTCTCTGTATAGCCCTGGCTGTCTTGGAACTCAGAAATCCACCTGCCTCCGCCTCCTGAGTGCTGGGATTAAAGGCGTGCACCACCACGCCCAGCACATGCTATAGTCCCAGATAATTAAGAGGCTAGGATGGAAGGGTGACTTTTGAGCCCAGGAGTTGTGTATAACCTAGGCGACATGGTCAGTCTGTCCCAAAATAAACAGACAAACACATGGGTGCCCACCTGTACTTTGGGCACTCAAGAAGCTAAAGCAGGCTGGGCGTGGTGGTGCACGCCTTTAATGCCAGCGCTTGGGAGGCAGGGGCAGGCGGATTTCTGAGTTCGAGGCCAGCCTGGTCTACAAAGTGAGTTCCAGGACAGCCAGGGCTATACAGAGAAACCCTGTCTCAAAAATACCAAAAGAAAAAAAGAAAAACCAATTCCCAAAACCAGAAAATGGGCAGGCTGGTTTATTTCTACTCAATATTACAAACTATAAAAAAACATTTTGCTAAAGTCATGGTGGTGTATGCCTACAATCCTAGTTCCCAGAGGACAGAAGTAAAAGAATCAAAAGATCCAAGGTCAACACAGGCAACTTAGTAATTCCCTGTCTCAGTATTTAGAAGGGGCTGGCAGTGTGGCCCAGTAGTGTGAGACCAGTATGTGCAGCTGGTGATAAAGCTATGTGTGACACCTGTAATGCCAGCACTCAGTGCTCAGGAGACAAAGGCTGGAGGACTTCTGTAAATTCTAGGCCAGCCTGACCTCCAAAGAAAGATTATGTTTGAAAACAAAGTAACAATAGTGACAACAATGTAGAAACAAGACACCTGGGGATAGTAATGCACACTAAGACCTCAGCATTTGTACTCAAGGCAAGAGGATCAGAACGCAAGGTCACCCTTGGCTACAAAAGGAGCTTAACACAGGCTTGAGTTATTATATGAGACCCATCTCATAACACCAAATGAAACGAAAACTTAAAACAAAACACAACAACAATAGCAATAAACCCCTAACATATTTGAGATCCAGGGCTTGAACCCCAGTACCACAAACAAACCCCCCCCCACAGTGATTAGGATGACAAGTTGGCAATCGGTCTGTAGCAGCATTTGAAGGCAATGACAAATAGGTACAATGAGAGAGAAAGGAGGAAAGACAGACATGCTTCTCCTTTGACCATCATCCTGAGGTTGTTTGTGATCACCCTGATGAGACCCACAGTAATGGGGCTGAAGGGCTGGTTAAACAAACTGAGGACTCAGATTCAGTTCCCAGCACCAATATGGTGCCTAGGCAGTCATACAGGCAAAACACTGTATGTAGCCCTGGCTGTCCTGAAACTCACTTTGTAGACCAGGATGGCCTCGAACTCAGAAATCTGCCTGCCTCTGCTTCCCGAGTGCTGGGATTAAAGGCGTGTGCCACCACGCCGAGCTATAAATGTAAATCTTAAGTTCAGGTCTTGTTTTAGGTCTAACTTTGCTCCAGGTCTACAAAGTGAGACCCTGTCTCAAAAACAAAACAAAACAGTAATTCTAATAGATTTGTGTTGTTTGTCCCTTTTGTTTTGTTTTGTTTTGTTTTTTGAGACAGTGTGACTGTGTAGCCTTGACTTTCTTGGAACTTGCTCTAGAGACCAGGCACTGGCCTGGAACTCAGAGATCACCTGCCTCTGTCTCCTGAGTGCTGGGATTAAAGGCGTGCGGGCCCACCACCCGGCTCAGTAATAAATATTTTCTAAAAAAATAAAAAGATTAAGAAAACAGAGGGTAGATTATGTTGCAACAGAGAGGTCCAAAACCTTAACCTAAAGTTGTCTGGAGGTGACATTTACAACTTTATCTCCAGAAGCAGTCTAGATTCAAATTAGGGCAGGTGAGCAGGCTCGGCCTTAATGAATAGCAAGTGCCTACTTGTGAAAAGGAACCGTGTGATCACATAAAAGCTGAGCTGTGACTCTCAGGACCTGTGAGCTCTGGGGGTCATTATCACCTAGTTTAGCGCCTGTATAAAAGTGTGGGTAGGAAAAACCTGAGGCTGAAATTTCTCTCTTTTAAAACCTTCTCTCTTTCTACTAACAACAGTCACCAAGGTCTGGAGGGTCATCTATCCCAATGGTTAGGTCTTGCTGGCACCTATATCCATCCCAGGTTAACTAGCAACATTAAGTTATAAGGCTTGGCAGCACATAAATTTATTCAATACTCAGCCATCTTTCTAGCCCTCCAACCACTACTTCTAGTGGCATGTCCTTAAAGGTTCCAGAAAATCCTCTACTACAGGACATGGGTAAATTTCCAAGTAGTAAAAGGTTTCTTCTTGATTATGCCTTTAAGAGAGCTGGGTAGTGGTAGTGCATGCCTTTGACCCCAGCACTGGAGACAGAGGCAAGTAGATCTCTGTGAGTTTGAAGCACTACAGAGTGAGTTTTAGGATACCCAAGGCTACACAGAGAAACCCTGTTTCAGATAACTGAGAGGAGAGAAAGGAGAAAGAAAGAAGGAAGGAGAGAGAGAGAGAGAGAGAGAGAGAGAGAGAGAGAGAGA
>NC_034593.1:80901673-80912558 GCF_900095145.1 Mus pahari
GGAGGAAGAGGATGAAGAGGAGGAAGGGAGGGGAGGGAAGAGGAGGAGAAGGGAAGGGAGGGAGAGAGGAGAGGGAGATGGGGAGGGGGAAAGGGAGGGGAAAAGGGGAGAAGAGGAAGGGGAGGAGAAGAGGGGGAGAGAAGGAAGGAGAAGGAGAGGGAGAGGGAGAGGGAGCAGAAAAGGGAGGAGGCCTAACTGACAACCCTAGAACCAAGAGTGCAAGTCTAGCTACAAAGCCCTGTAAGCCTTACATACTGGCTAAGTCTCTTCTTGTGATTTAACATTCATGAGACTGTGGGTTAAGCAAAGTTTCTCTAGGCTCCTCCCAATGTTCTGCTCAGAGGCCTGAGTCAACCTTATGGGTCAGTGCCCAGTCAAGAGTGGACTCTTAAAACAGGGAGGCCCTACTAAGGATATAGAAAGTAGAGTCCAGAATTTGAATGAGTGGACAAAGTGAATGACAAAAGAAACATGAGGACACTCCTTTTCAAAGAACAGAAGTACAGAAAAAATGACTTTTCCTGGATATAAAAAAGTCTTTAATCCCAGCACTCAGGAAGTAAAGGCAGGTGGGTTTCTCTTGAGTTCGAGGCCAGCCTGGTCTACAGAGTGAGTTCCAGGACAGCAGGGCTATACAGAGAAACCCTGTCTCTGTGTAGATGAGACACATTGGTGAGATGAGACACATTGGTGAGTAAGAGCACTGACAGTTCCTCCAAAGGTCCTGAGTTCAAATCCCAGCAACCACATGGTAGCTCACAACCACCTGTAATGAGGTCTGACGCCCTCTTCTGGTGTGTCTGAAGTCAGCTACAGTGTACTTATGCATAATAAATAAATCTTTAAAAAAAAAAAAAACCCAAACCATAAAGATACGTATCTAAAACTGCTCCTGGTGGTGCATGTCTGTAATCTCAGTGCTTGGGGGGGGGGGGGGCGGAAAAAAGATCAGGAGTTCAAAGCCAGCCTGTCTAAAACAAACCAAAAACAAACAAATCAGCACACAAGGAAAGAAATGATGAGGATTCATTCAGGGTGAGAAAGGGACCATTCCCTCAAAGGCCACAGGAAACCAGATGCATAACTGGGTATCAGTACCCTTTCCCCAAGTCTCTGGAGGCTCTTAGAAGAGATGAAGTCACACATGCAGCTGCCAGCGATTGCTGGCAGGGTGGCTCTGTTCAGAATAAGCTCTCTATGACAGCACCTCAGAGAGTTCAGTAAATATTTATCATCCTCAGGAGCTCTGGAACTCATTTTTCTAGTACTAAAACTACCTGACCATGACTACAGCCGTTGACAGTATGCAGAAGGGAGGGCAGCCTCTGTACTTCTCAGTGTATGTGTGAGGCTGAAGACTGAGTTAGACAAGTCCCTCTAACCACTCCACTTCCCTTGCCCCAGCCAGGAGGAATGTACACTCCAGTTAGAGTATAGCACATGGCTTCCATCTAAGAGGTGGGCAGCCCAGAAAATGAAAACGTGGTCCAACCTGCACAATCCCCAAGAACCTACATCAGGTAGAAGTGATTGACCATGCCGGGTTCCAAGTACAGCCACTCGGTATTGCTGTATAGAGAGAGCAGAATGGCTCTTGCATCCTCTGAGAAACCTAGGACAAACGCCCTGCAGAGTGCAAGGAATGACCTATATTTTACCATCAAGAATATGTGCAATGATGATTTAAGGGGCAAAAAAATTTAAAATGACTCAAAAGCTCCTTCCTTGGAGATTTCTCAGACATGCCAAGTTATTTCCCAGAGTAAATATGGTGGGGAGATACATCCATCTTGCCAAACCTAACTTCGAGACCTATCTTTAAGATATTCTGATTTCTTTGGGCCACAGTTCCTACTTTTGGCCTGACTTCAAAGTAACTGGTCCTTCCCTGGCAAAGGAATAGCCAGGGCTGTGACTCCTCATGAGACTAGGAACTACATGTTCTAAACTCCAATCTCTGGCACTATTTTTATCTCATTCCCTCCCCAAACTAGGATTGGGATGGTCAAGTATACTTCTGTCTTCAAAGGAAGGAATGGGGCCAAAGAGAAGAAGGGATACAACAAACGCTCCCCAGGGTAGGAAAGTCACAGCCCCTGCCCAGGGTGACTTTGTAAGTGCTTCCTGCTACAGGCCAGTGCACATGCGAATCGTGTTCAACTACAACCACCTCTTTACACCCTCATCTACCTTTTCAGGACTTCTTGCTGGGCATTACTTTGTCTTGAGATGATAAACTTTAGGGTACACACTTCTTATTTTCCTATCAGACTTAACATACTTTAAGCACATAGGGGCAAAAAAAAAAAAACAACAACAGACCTAGTTTCCTGGAAAACAGCTAGGCCTATGATGGAAAATTACCAAGTGAGAACAAGCAGAGGCCAGTTGGTCAACAACAGGTGTTGATAACTTTTGTGTGCAAAGATCTTCAGGGAGGCACAGAGGAAGAAGAGGCCAGGAAGCCTTGTCCTTACACACTATGGTTCTAGTGGAATAACAGAACCACACCCACAGGGGGCGGGCAGCGTAGCAAGACTTGCTGGAAAATGAAGATGCACAGGACAAAGGGCAAAGTGGAGTATGGAAGGGGGAGCTTGAGACTCCCTGGAAGCATCCACACATGCCATGAAAGAAACCAGACAGAAACAAACAACCCCTCCCTTTTCTCCCTAGGAAGTTGAAAGTTCATTCTTAGAGTCTAAAAAGGCAAGAACATAAAGGCTTCTGATCTCTCTTGTGATCTTTTCCAGCCACATCACTTACTGCTCAGAAAAGGATGCTGTACTATATCCTATGGCACAAAATAAATCAGGGATTTATATAGGGTTCTATAGGAATGGAGATAACAATCAATAGGCTCTCATCCAACCTTGGAATCGTTAGTCTTTCAGCTGCTCTGATGGACGGTTCGGAGACAGTCAGCCACCTACTGACTGTTTACCCTCTGAGCTCTGGTGCTAGAATACCAGGCTCAATACTTGACAGTCAAAGTAGTCACAGTTAAGTTCCAGATGTAACTGGAAAGTGGTGGTGCACACCTTAAATACCAGTGCTTGGGAGGCAGGTGGATCTCTGAGTTAGAGGCATGGTCTACAGAGTGAGTTCCAGGACAGCCAGGGCTACACAGAGAAACCCTGTCTTAAAAGAAAGAAAGAGGGCTGGTGAGATGGCTCAGCAGGTAAGAGCACCAGACTGCTTTTCCAAAGGTGCAGAGTTCAAATCCCAGCAACCACATGGTGGCTCACAACCATCCTTAATGAGATCTGACTCCCTCTTCTGGAGTGTCTGAAGATAGCTACAGTGTACTTACATATAATAAATAGATAAACCTTTAAAAAAAAAAGAGAGACAGAGAGAGAGAGAGAGAGAGAGACAGAGAGACAGAGAGACAGAGAGACAGAGAGACAGAGAGAGAAGAAAGTTTCAGACCTGGCAAATTACATATTCAGATACTATCTGAAAAATAAAACAGGGCTGCTGAGAGGCTCAGCAGATAAAGAGCTTTGCTGTACAAACATGGTGACCCAACTCCATAAAGATAATTCTCAGACCTCTATATACATTTCAGAATGTGCACCCCACATACATATGTCACTAACACACACAAAGTTTTAATCAAAACAGGAAGAAAATGTAGCTGGGTAGGACATGGTGACAGAGTGGTTGTGAATCTTGCCTCTCAGCCTCTATGGAGAGTTGGGATTACAAACCCGTGTCTGGGCCACCATGCCTGGCTTAGAAGTAATGTTTACATTTCTAATTATGCCTGCCTTAGTTGATTAGAAGAGGAAAAAGGAGGAGAAGCAGGAGGAACAGAAACAGCAAACTTTTCTAAATGCTTATAGAATTATACAGTGGAAATATAAGTCACCTTCTAGCCAGCCAGCCACCTGCTGGCAGATAAACCACGAAGCTGCTATAAGGTGAGTCTGGTTCAAGTTCATTGCTTTCTTTTGAGGCAGGGTCTCTGTAGTCCCGGCTGTCCTACAGCTTGCTATGTAAACCAGGCTGGCCTTGAACCCACAGAGACACTCCTCTGCCTCTAGTGCAGGGCCATAAAGTTTCTTTTTGTGTGCATGTGCCATCATCTTGCAATCTACAGTATTCTCTTCTTCTGTCTTTTGTTTCTGGTGGCAAGCTAATGATGCCCCAGCAAGCCTAGAACTCACTACACACTCACCATTCATCTCATCCCCAGTCATATCCTCTGTCTGTCTCATTTTCCTGACTCAACCTTCCAAGTGCTAGGATTACAGATGTGACCCCACCACACAAGGCAATCTAACATTTTTTTCAACTCTGAGTTTACCTGCCTACTCTGGCATGTGATAAAGGGCTGTGACATAGTGTCAGGGGAACAGCCTGTGAGTGAGGAGACAGGGCCTGTTCATTTCCTCCCCCTGTCCTTGGGTAACCACTGAACTGAAAGCTTTAGGCTTTACAAACAGTTCAACAATCATGCCTCCATCTGTCCTGCGTCCTAAGTATGTCTTCCTGTGTGTAAGTTGTGGAAGGGGCTACACTGATCATCTCTAGTTAGTTAGGGTGAGACCAAGCAAAGGAAAGGAAGGGACAAGCCTCCTCACTCCTGTTGTGTCTGTCTGTCTGTCTGTCTTTTTTTTCCCCCCCAAGGCTGGGTTTCTCTCTGTATCCCTGGCTGTCCTGGAACTCACTTTGTAGACCAGGTTGGCCTCAAACTCAGAGATCCACTTGCCTCTGCTTCCTGTACTTTTCCTTAGTGTGTGTATGTACTCTCTGGTACTAAGGAAAGCAGTCCCCTATATACTGGCTCACCCCACTGCTATGACTGATATTACCAAACTAGATACTACTTACTTGTAAGTCTTCACTCACTCTATAAATGCTCGGTTAAAATCACTGACAACTGTCTGTATCCACACACAGTCAATGATACCATCTAAGAAGAGGGGCCAAGTCTGTAGGAAGTTGCCAATCCTCAGACACCTGCCTGTAAACACATATATACTTTTCAACTTAACACTCTCAGATACGGTGGATATTTTAGATAGCTATCGGTGTGTATGTGGGAAGAAATGAAAATAACTTTGGTCAATATTGATGCTACATCCCTTCTGTAACCAACACCCCTCTCACCCATTTTCTTAATAGCGGTAGCTGTTACTAGGGCAACCTGTCCAGGAAATTGACCCACACTTCTTCCTCCAGGAGCAGGAAGCAAAAGCAATGTTTCTGCCTTACAAAAAAAAAAAAAAAAAAACTTGAAGGCCTCCCCACCCCCACCCCATATCCGATCCAGCATCCCTCCTCAACCCAATTCCTTACTCCCTTCCCCACCCCCCACACCTACCTCCTCTAACTCATCCTTGGCATCCAAACTGGTTGAAAGTAGCAGCCTCCCCCCTCCTGGGGCTCCTGCTCCCGCTCCTCCTCCTCCACCTCCCGCTGCTCCTGATGCAGCAGCTGCTATGGCCCCCTTTCCCTTCTGTAACTCCATGGCTGCAGCCAAGAGACCAGAAGAGGTCAAGGGAGTAGACGAGTGTTAAGTCCTAGAAATGGAGAACTCTGGCTTGCCAAGGACGAGGAGCAAGAGGAACAAGTGGGAGAGAGGCCGACAGGCCTGGCTTTCCGCACTCTTGCCTCCTCTCCTGCGGAGGGGGAAGGCGCGTGTTCTCTAGATGCACCTTCAGGAGTAGCCGTGCTGGGGCAAAGCTTTAGCGCAGAAGTATGGTAGACTAAGGGTCTTGTGTCCTGCAGGGAGATAGGCAAGGCTGCCACCCTTGCAGAAGTGGAGGGGGAAACCCTCTGGCTTCTTATCCTGAAAGGAGGGGAAACCCTAAGTTTCTGCCTCTCGAGGTGTGGGAAGGAGTCCTGGCCCTGAATTGGGGGGTGGGAAACCTTCCCGGCGGGATTGGGAAACGCGGTTCCTTGGAATCCGGCCCCTAGCGGGTGAGGATGCGGCAGGAGCGCTATGGGAGGACCAGCTTCTCCCCACACCACACAGAGGCGGCCATGGTGGAAGGGCGGGGGAGGCTGAGAGTGCCCGAGCGGGCAGAGTCGTCGCCGGCGCCGGAAGTGAGCAATCGCGGTCCCGGGCGTCCGCCAATAGCGGCTTCCGCGGTGGCGCCAGGTCTCTAAGGAGTAAGCCGACGACGGCGGACTGGCCTTTTCCCGGGCTGCCAATTGTAGGGAGAAGAATTGAGTCTGCTCTGACGGGCAACAAGTGTGCCCAATCGCATCCTTCCTCTGCATCTGGAGGCGGGACGGGAGGTACGGAGTGGGTGCTACTGCTGGGCGATCCGGAAAAAGCCGGGCTGCGCCTGCGCGCGCCGACACGCATGCGCGACGTTTCCCTCTTGCTCCACTCCCTACAGGTGTTCGGAAGGTTGTCCTTGGGTAGGCTGGAGACTGGAAACCTAGCCCAGAAGTGGCTATTCAGGAAAAGGAGCCGCCGAGTCCCAACTCCTACGCAGTCCCTAGCAAACGCCCTCAGGGTCTGAAGCTACTTCCTGAACTAAGAATGCTACACGCGGCCGATTGTATGAGCTCTTGGGTGTGCGATTATTAGTAAGAATTTGAAAACAAAAAAAAAAAAGTGCATTGATTCTCTAGTGCAAACCAAATAATTAGAATCGAACCAGCACTAGCTTTAACACAGTTTACTAAGTGATGGGACCTCGTCGTCTTTTGAGGCTCTGGGACTGACAGATGTCACTGAAGCCTATTGTATTTTTCTTTTTTTTTTTTCTTTTTGTTTTTTGTTTTGTTTGTTTGTTTTTCGAGACAGGGTTTCTCTATATAGCCCTGGCTGTCCTGGAACTCACTTTGTAGACCAGGCTGGCCTCGAACTCAGAAATCTACCTGCCTCTGCCTCCCAAGTGCTGGGATTAAAGGCGTGCGCCACCACGCCCGGCGCCTGTTGTATTTATACACACACAATCCATTGAGAGTTGCGGTTTGTTGTGATTATAGTAAGGCTTGATTGTATGAGAGTTCTTTTACAGTGCATCTCTCAACAGAACTTTTCATTTTTAGGCATATGAGCTGATTGCTGTACACAGCTCTAAGGTGGGTGTGGAAATATACGCCTGCAATCCTAACACGTGGGAAGCTGGACCATCAAATTCATGTTCCCTTTCCCTCCCCCATTTGTAGATAATAGGCCTATTTTCCTGCACTATCCATTTTCAAGGCCAGTAGGCAGGTAAATTGTTAACAATGTCCTTGGAAGAATTCCAAGTTCCATAGCTACTGTTTTGGGAGTGAAGCAGTCTTGAATCCAAGCTTGTCTCACTTTTGTGGCATTCCTTCTGCCTCCCAGGGAATTCTGTATCCTAATTACAAATAAAATAAGACCTGGACTGGCCGATCTCCAAATACACTTCTGGCATTCTACAATCTTCGCGAGTAAGCTTTGAATTACTTCTAGGTAAAGGACTGATTCAGCTCCGGAACTACAACCAAGTCATTACAATAGCTTAATATAACGGGGACACATGTATTGGATGGACAAAGAAAAAAGAAAGGAAGGAAGGAAAAAAGATGTATAATACTGCATATTCTTTACATTTGTTTTTGAAGTGTGTTGTGTTTGTTTATGGTACTGATGATTGAACTCAGGGATTCAAAATAGGTAAATGCCCTGCCAGTGAACGTCCATGCGCTTTTTTAATTTTTAAAATTCATTTATTGTTTTTTTTTTTTTTTTTTTCTCGAGACAGGGTTTCTCTGTGTAGCCCTGGCTGTCCTGGAACTCACTCTGTAGGCCAGGCTGGCCTCGAACTCAGAAATCTGCCTGCCTCTGCCTCCCCAGTGCTGGAATTAAAAGCATGTGCCACCATGTCTGGCTCATTTATTGTTTTTTGAGACACTTGTTCCTATGTAGGTAAGGATGATTTTCCTGATCCTCTCGAGAGTTAGGACTGCATGTGCGCACCACAATTGTGCTTTATAGCATCTTTAAATAAGCACTGTATAGAAGTTAGTGTAGTGGGGACTGGTGCTGGGGTGCTTGCCTTCCATCTGCAAAGCTGCGTTCAGTCAGGAAGTGGTGGCGCATGCATTTAATCCCAGCACGTGGGAGGCAGAGGCAGGTGGATTTCTGAGTTTGAGGCCAGTCTGGTCTACAGAGTGAGTTCCAGGACAGCCAAGGCTACACAGAGAAACCCTGCCTCAAAAAAACAAAACAAGCCTAATGATGGCTGACTAGGCCATCTTCTGCTACATATGCAGCTACAGACAAGAGCTCTGGGGGTACTGGTTAGTTCCTATTGTTGTTCCTCCTATAGAGTTGCAGACCCCTTCAGCTCCTTGGGTACTTTGTGGTTGCTGGGATTTGAACTCAGGATCTTTGGAAGAGCAGTTGGTGCTCTTAACCACTGAGCCATCTCTCCAGCCCATCTTTTTCAAAATTCTTAAGCAATAAGGAGGTCGGCCAGTTCCTCCTGCCTTCTGTTTTTCATAACCCATGCATGCACCCACACACCACAGTGGGGAACAATCATGGAGGAGGAGGGTTCCCAGACTGCCCTTTGAGAATATAATGGGAGGCCAGAACCAAAGTCTTTTGGATAAAGCACCACAACTGACCACACAGTAACCCGTTTGGCTGCCTTCCTTCCCAAGGCATGGATCATCCCAGCATGGGAAGACCACCCTCCCTCCCTCCCTCCCTTTTGACCCGTTTTCACTCTTCCACCATACACTCACTAAAATAAAATAAATAAATGAAAACAAAACAAAACAAAAAAACCTTCTGCTTTAGCCTTCTAACTGTGGAGATTAGAGGTTTATTCTATTTTTAAATTATATTTATTTATTTATTTTTATTTTTCCTATGTTTTGTTTCTCAATGATTTGGTGTAAAATAAGGACCAAGGATAGGGCTCAGTGGTAGAGGAAGTGACTACCTAGCCTGGGTGAAGAAGCCCTGTGTTCAATTCCCACTAATTCCCTCCAGAAAAGTAAATGTCATTTAACTCTGAGGTAATAGCACAAGAATAACTGAATTATCTTCTATTCACTCTTAGAATGTGATATTACAAAATACTTTTCAGGATATTCAACTTGCAAAGTAGAAATTACATTTTAAGCTTATCACGGGCTGGGACATAGCTCACTGGTAGGGCAATTGTCCAGCCATGTGGTGCCCTAAATTCAATATCCAATAGTGAAAAACAGAAAAACAACAAACCTATTTCCTCATCCCCAAGAATATTTTCTTTAAATGATGGCATAGGAGCAAAACTTTTTTGGTGCGGGAGGTGTTCAAGACAGGGTGCTGTTCTGGAACTCACTGTGTTGACCAGGTTGGCCTCAGATTCAGAGATCTAACTGCCTCTCCCTCCCAAGTGCTGGGATTAAAAGTGGGTGCCACCACACTAGTTTAAGAGTTATTTTCTATAAACCAAAAGATTTCTTCCAGAGGAACTCTTAAGGATTGCAGTATCTGCAGCCGGGCTTGGTGGCGCACGCCTTTAATCCCAGCACTCTGGAAGCAGAGGCAGGCAGATTTCTGAGTTCGAAGCCAGGCTGGTCTACAGAGTGAGTTCCAGGACAGCCAGAGCTACACAGAGAAACCCTGTCTCGAAAAACCTAAAAAAAAAAAAGGATTGCAGTATCTACTTAAGGAAGAATATTCTAGTTACAGCCATTGAAAAACAGCATGATGCTTGCACAAAGCCATCACCAGTACTGAAACAAACAAACAAACAAAAAACAGGACATGATGGTGCACACAGTCTGGTGGTCAGTCTGGTCGTGGTGGGGACCAGAAGTTCAAGGCCATCCTTAGCTACAAAATTGCAAAGCAGCCTTGGGTTTGAATCCTCAGCCAAAACAAACAAAACTGTGACCTTATAACTAGAAACTCATGGAAATTTCCAATATAAGCTAGAAAACCACAGCTATTTCCTTGGGATTGTTTTCTTGGCTAGTTATGAGGATGACCTTGAACTTCTGATCCATCACCTCCCAAGTGTCAGGATTAGAGTGTGCCACTGCACCCAGATTTTTCATAGCTGTTTTTTTTGTTTTGTTTTGTTTTGTTTTTTTGGTTTTCCGAGACAGGATTTCTCTGTATAGCCCTGGCTGTCCTGGAACTCACTCTGTAGACCAGGCTGGCCTCGAACTAAGAAATCCACCTGCCTCCGCCTCCCGAGTGCTGGGATTAAAGGCGTGCGCCACCACGCCCGGTTTTCCATAGCTGTTTTACAAAGGGTTTAAGACCTGATTGTACTATTAGGCTACACAATCTCTGCTTTTCCTCCTACGTCTAGATTTTGATGTCATTCTTCTTCTTCTCACTGAAGATCACATGAATGATTATGTGCCTCCCTCTCTGTTTTTCTTTCTTTCTAGCTCTTCTTACCTTCTTCCCCTCTCTTCTCTTTTCCTCCTGCTTCTTCCTTCTACTTGTATCCAAGGCTGATTGAAACTCCATGTCTAGCCAAAGATGACCAGTGGTCTGTGCTGTCAGAGCTGGCTAACATTTTTTTTAAAGATTTATTTATTTATTTATTTATTTATATTTATTTATTTATTTATTTATTATATGTAAGTACTCTGTAGCTATCTTCAGACATCCCAGAAGAGGGTGTCAGATCTCATTACAGATGGTTGTGAGCCACCATGTAGTTGCTGGGATTTGAACTCAGGACCTTTGAAAGAGCCATCAGTGCTCTTAACTGCTGAGCCATCTCTCCAGCCCCTGGCTAGCGTTTTTATTTACTGTTTAGAGTATATGTATGTGTGTGTGGGGGGGTGCTCACACAGGACAGCAGATATGTGGAGCTCAGAGGACAACTTTTTGAGAGTCAGTTCTCTTCGATCTTCCTTTGAGGCCAGGTCTCTCTCTCACTCTCTCTCTCTCTCTCTCTCTCTCTCTCTCTCTCTCTCTCTCTCT
>NC_034593.1:80912603-80921874 GCF_900095145.1 Mus pahari
GAACTCACTTTGTAGACCAGGCTGGCCTCGAACTCAGAAATTCGCCTGCCTCTGCCTCCCAAGTGCTGGGATTAAAGGCGTGTGCCACCACTGCCCTGCTGAGGCCAGGTCTCTCTTGTTTCTGCCGCTGGCACTGTCTGTGCCAAGCCAGCTGGCCTGTGAGTTTCCAGCCAATTCTACTGTTTCCTCTTTCTATGTCACTGTAGGATTGCTGAGATGATGTGCTAGGCCACTGTAGCCAGCATTTTATGTGTGTTTTGCAGATCAGGCATGGGCAAATTGCTTATAGGGCAAATACTTTTACACACTGAGCCATTTCCTTTTGTAAGACACTGTGCTAGTTAGTGAGAAATGTAAAAGTAGCTTTTATTCACAAGTGGTAATTGTCTCTGAGGCTCACTGCCTCTGTCTGCTAACCTAGGCCTAGTCCTGGGAGCTTCTAACCTCTGCACAATCTAATCTAAGCCTAGAAAGTTTTCAGTCTCTGAGACTTACTGCTGAAGAAGCTCACCCAGGCCTAGTTCTTTTAGAACTCTGACTGACTGGTTCAACTCAGCTCAAACTCCTCTCCCAGCTGATTTATTTAACTGGCTTTTCTCTCAGTCTCTGAATTGCTCTGCTTGGCCTCAAATGGACTCTAGCAGTCTTTTGTAATCTTCAGGCTCCTTCTCATCTCATCTCTCTTGCTTGTTCTGTCTTTACTGGTGTCTAGCTTGTTCTCTCTTCAATGTGTCTTTGTAACACTGCCTCCTTCTCTAATGTCTCTGGTGCTCCACTCTCCCTCTCAATTCTACTGCACTGTTTCCACAAGCTCCCCTGAATTCATGTACTGTACTGACCCTTAAGTAGCTTCCCTTTTCTCTCTTCTCATGAGAGCTGGGTGTGTCCTATTCTGTCACATCTGCCTCTGATTCATTACTTTTTCTGTTACTCAACGACACATCACTTTCAAATATGGGTATTCCTTCTACAAACTAATTTTATCTTCATTGTTTGGGATTAAAGGTGTGTGCTAAGGGCTGAGCTACACCATAACTAGAAACAGGTTCAAATATTCTGTAACAGAGAAGTTGTGCCAATATTCATAATAACTCTAAATTTAGGACTATTTATTTATTTTCATAAGATGTAGAGATGAGGGGCTAGTGAAATGGTTCAGTCCATAGAGGTTCTTGCTGCCAAGCCTGACAACCTGGTTTCCATTCCTGGAACCCATATGGTGGAAGGTGGGAACTAATCCTCCTGATTTCTATAAGCATATGTCAATACATCCATGCACACACTAAAATATGAATAAAAAATGAAAAATCTTTGTAGGGCTAGAGAGATGGTTAAGTGGTTAAGAGCATTTTCTGTTCTTTCAGATGACTGGAGTTTGGTTATGGTGAGGTTCAAAAGCACCTGTAACTCCAGCTCCAGGGACATCAGTTGCCTCTGAACTCCATTGTAGCTGTGCTTATGTGTACATACCCTCATGCGGACACACAATGTCTTAATTACTTTTTTTTTTTAGTGCTGTGATAAGACATCATGAACAAGGCTACTTATAAGAGAAAACATTTAGTTTGGGGATCATGGTTCCAAAGACTCCATGACAGTCCCCATAGTGAGGAGTTTGGCAGCAGGCAGGCATGCATGCCTGGCGCCATAGTTGAGTCCTTAAATCTGATCCAAAAGGCAGAGTGAGACAGCTAACCTGGAATGTTATAGGCATTTGAAATCCCAAAGCCCATCCCTCCAATAAGGCCACACCTCCCCCCCCCCCCCCCAGAGATAGGGTTTCTCTGTATAGCCCTGGCTGTCCTGGAACTCACTCTGAAGACCTGGCTGGCCTTGAACTCAGAAATCTGCCTGTCTCTGCCTCCCAAGTGCTGGGATTAAAGGCATGTACCACCTAGCCCACTTCCACACCTTTTTTAATCCTTCTGAAATACTTCCACTAACTGGAGATCAAGCATTCAAAAATATGAGCCTATGGGGGTTATTCTCATTCAAATTATAACTCATATACATAATTAAAAATAATAAAAACAAATCTTAGAATATATTTTAAATAGAAATGAATATTTATTTGTTTATTTATTTATTTTTGGTTTGTTTTCAAGACAGGGTTTCACTATATACCTCTGGCTGTCCTGGAACTCACCATATAGACCAGGCTGGCCTTGAAATCACAAAGATCTGCTTGCCTCTGAATGCACCAGTATGCCTGGGTGAGATGAGGGTTTTTTTTTTTTGTTTTGTTTTTTCTTTTTTTGGTGTTTTTCAAGACAGGGTTTCTCTGCATAGCCCCGGCTGTCCTGGAACTCACTTTGTAGACCAGGCTAGTCTCGAGTGCTGGTGAGATGAGGTTTTACGAAAACATATTTTAGTATTGTGTGGCTTAAACTAGAGAACCAGACCATGAGAGTTGTGCTGAGGCTGAAAGGCAAAGTTTCATTCAGAGTAGGAACTGCTGAGCTGTCCCCAAGAGAAGGGAGGACAGCCTGGTCACAAAGGAGAGCTTGGTTTTTATAGGGTGGTTTTAGTCTGGCAGAAGACTTTTGGGAGAGCAGTAAGGAAATGGGACTGAGGTAGACAAAGGGGCTGCAATAAACCAGATTTTACGAGGGGTGGGGGATGGGGCGGCCATTAGTATGGCAGGAGGCTATGGTCCAGCTGTTCTTCTGAGACAAGGGCTCAGCAGATTCTAAGAAGTGTAGAATGTTCCATCTCCATTTCCCTCATGGGTCATCCATCTGGTGTCTTAGGTGACCCCATTTTGGGCCACCCCAACAAGTATAACATTAACAGATATTATAATGTATGCAAAAAATGAATTATAGTCTTTAAAAAGATAAAAACAAACATGAGGTGTGGTGGTACCTACCTTCAATCCCAGCACTTTAGAAGCAGAGGCAGAGGCAGGCTGATCTCTCTGAGTTCAAGGCCAGCCTGGTCTGCATAGTGAATTCCAGGATGGCCAGAGCTACATGTGAGACACTGTCTTAAAAAACACAAATACTTGGGCTGGAGAGATGGCTCAGTGGTTAAGAGCACTGACTGTTCTTCCAGAGGTCCTGAGTTCAAATCCCAGCAACCACATGTTGGCTCACAACCATCTGCAATGGGATCCGATGCCCTCTTCTGGAGTGTCTGAGGACAGCTACAGTGTACTTACATAAAAAAATAAAAATAAAATAAAGGCATTATCATCATAAAAAAAAAACAAACAAAAAAAAAAACAAATACTTGGGAGGCAGAGGTAGGCGGATTTCTGAGTTCGAGGCCAACCTGGTCTACAAAGTGAGTTCTAGGACAGCCAGGGCTATACAGAGAAACCCTGTCTCGAAAAACCAAAAAATAAAATAAAATAAAATATAATAATAATAAATAAAAATAAATAAAAACACAATGATAATAGGCATATACACTTCACCTCTGAACCTACAACCGTATCAATTGGAAATTAATAGTACTGCCTTAGTCTCTGTTCTATCGCTGTGAAGAGAAACCATACCAACACAACTCTTATAAAAGGAAATGCTTAATGGCCTCTTGCTTACAGTTTTGGGAGGTTTAGTCCATTATCATGACAAGAAAGCATGGCAGCACACATGCAGACACTGGAGCAATAGCTGAGAGCTACATCCTGATCCACTGGTAGAGAGACAAGAGACTGGGCCTGATGTGAGCTTTTGAGAACTACAAGACCATACCTTCTAATCATTAGAATACTCTCAAATCGTGCCATTCCCTGGTGACTGAGCACCAAAATATCTGACCCTTTGGGGGCTGTTCTGATTCAAGCCACCACACTGCCCACTATCTATGTATGTACAAGTGCTATAAGTAACCATGTATGGAGTACAATGGGAGAGAAGTATGAATGTATTCACATTTAATTGGTACTTTTGTTTAATTTTGCCTGCTGGGAATTGGTGGGCTGAGACATCACACGCTGGTCTGATCATAGGACAAACAATAGCCAACAGAGACCATCTACTGTCCAAAGCAGTAAACTGAGGGAGAAGCATCAATCCAAAGGTTTGCCACAGTTACTAGGGGATATACTTGGGGCTGAAAGGTGGTCCAGGAGTTTAGAGTGAATAGTGGCACATGCCATTAGCCCCAGAACTCAGGAGGCAGAGGCAGGCAGATCTTTGTGAGTTAGAGGCCAGGTTCATATACACAGTGAGACAGGCAATGGTGGCGCATGCCTTTAATCCCAGCACTTGGGAGGCAGAGGCAGGCAGATTTCTAAGTTTGAGGCCAGCCTGGTCTACAGAGTGAGTTTCAGGACAGCCAGGGCTACACAGAGAAACCCTATCTGAAACAAACAAACAAACAAACAAACAAAAACAAAGATAACAACATATACACAGTGAGTACCGGGATAGCCGGTACACTAAAAAATTAAAATATAATAAAATAAGTGAATACTGTTCTTGCAGATGGCCTGAGCTCATTTCCCAGAAGCCATGTTAGGCAGCTCACAACCACCAGTAACTTTAACTCCAGGGGTTCTGACATCTTCTTTTGGTCTCTTCTGGCATCTGTACTCATGTGCAGATATCACACACAAATACACATAATTCAAAATCAAATAAATCTTAAGCTAGACATAGTGGTACATGCCTTTAATCCCAGCACTTGGGAGGCAGATATCTGAGGCCAGTCTGGACTACATATCAAGTCCCAGTATATCCAAGACTATGCGGAGGGCCTTGTTCCAAAAAACAAAACATACATACATACATACATACTACATAAATAATAAATAAATAAATAAAATCTTTAAAAAGGTATGTGTGATGCTGGCTGTCCTGCAACTGGATCTGTAGATGCTCCTGAGTGCTGGGATTAAAGGTTTGCCCCCACCACCACCACCCCCCTCACACCTTTTTTTAATGAGTCCAGGCAGTGATGACACACACCTTTAATCCTAACACTCAGGAGGCAGAAGCAGGTAGATCTCTGAGTTTCAGGCAGCCTGGTTTATAGAACAAGTTCCAGGACAGCCAAGACTACACAGAGAAACCCTGTCTCAAAAACCAAAAACAAACAAAAAAAACCCAAACCCAAACCAAAAAAAAATGTTTTTGTGTGTATGCACCACACATGCACATTGCCCTGGGAGGCCAAAAGACTCCCTAGACCTGGAGTTACAACTGCCATGTGCATGTTGGGAACTGAACCCTGGTCCTCTGCAAGAACAGACAGTGCTCTTAACCACAGAGCCATCTCCTCAGCCCCACTTACAGAATCTGTGCAAAGTTTCTAAAAGGACAATCTCTGTGTCCGTGCCTCTCACTGGAACCAGTGTATGTGGGATGAGAGTAGGTGAGGTTTTTCTTCTCTAACAATGGGCTTGAACCAAGTGTGACAGAGGTTAAGCAAGTCACTTCCTGTCACCCCTTCCCTCTTTTCCTTGTGGAATGAAACCTGAGCCAGGTACAGGATCAAAAGAAGGATAAATGAGCGGGATTCGAGGAAGGAAAAAAAACCTTCACTCTGGGACCTAGATTGCCTTTCCTGCCGACTGTCAGTCAGAAAACTTCACCATAGCTAATAAAGTCAAATCTGTCCACAGAGACATGAGCTGTTCTTTGTTTTTGCTTTTAAATCTCAAATGAGGATGCTAAAATCAGCAAACCATGCTTCCTCACTCAGGGTCAGAATGTTAGTAAGCTTGAGCTTGGCTGTAGTGCCAGTCCTCTCACCCCTAAATCTAAACTGTACCCCATAAAGCCACTGTCTTAGTGTTCTATTGCTGTGAAGACACACCGTGACCATAGCAACTCCTAGAGAAAAAAAAAAGTATTTAATTGGGGCTTGCTTACAGTTCAGAGGGCTAGTTCATTATCATTATGGCAGGTAGCATGGTGGCATGCAGACAGACGGGGTGCTGGAGAAGTGGCTGAGACTCCTACATCTGGGTCTGGAAGTAGCAGAAAGAGGAAGCCATTGGGTCTGGCTTAAACATTTGAATCTCAATGCCTGCCCCCCAGTGACTCATTTCCTCTATCCCAACTCCAAGGAGGTCACACCTCCTAATCCTTCTCAAATCTCACTCTCTGATGATTACTCAAATAATCTATGAGCCTATGGGGCCACTCTTAGTCAAACCACCCAAACCACCTAACAATTGTTTTACAAAAGAAATTTCTTCCCTCTAGTTCTGTGTTGACACCAGGGTCTCACATATGCTAAGCATTCACTCTAGGACAGAACCACATCCTCAGGCCCAGAATTCTCTTGTGGTCTTTGCATGTAGTACACACCAAAAAAAAAAAAAAAAAAAGAAGTGGATGGTCATATGGTCATCTTGGGCTACATGAAATCCTGTCTCTAACCCAAGTAAAATAAAATAAATAAATCATATATGTTTAACTTTTAACTTTTTATTTATTTATTTTTGGTTTTTCGAGACAGTGTTTCTCTGTTTAGCCCTGGCTGTCCTGGTACTCACTTTGTAGACCAGGCTGGCCTCGAACTCAGAAACCCGCCTGCCTCTGCCTCCCGAGTGCTGGGATTTGCCTCCCCATTGCTGGGATTAAAGGCCTGCACCAAAGCGCCCGGCAAAAGTGATTTCTTTAGTTTTATTTTATGTGCATGGGTATTTTGCCTGCATGTACGTCTGTGTGGTGTGAGAGTGTTGGATCCCCTGGAACTCTGGAACTGTCGTTACAGGCAGTTGTGAGCTGCTATGTTGGTGCTGCGAACTGAACCCAGGTTTTCCGGAAGAGCAGCCTGTGCTCTTTAACCGCTAAACCATCGTTCCAGTCTCGCCTTTTTTTTTTTTTTTGTAACAGGGTTTCTCAGTGTAGTTCCTGCTATCCTGGAACTCACTCTGTAGACCAGGCCTGACCTATGACCCAGAGATCTGTCTGCCTCTGCCTCCCAAGTGCTGAGTGCTGGGGTTAAAAACCTAGGCCACCGCCACCTGGCTACATAGTCATTGTAAAAACAGCCAATGGCAGCCTCACACCTGTATGTCTTGGGCCACCAGATTGTATATGGTCCTTTTCCGATATAATTCTACTTAATAACCTCACTAACTTTGTTTCCCTTCGGCTTATCCTGAAATTCTTTCCTGTGGAGTAGTCAAGGATCCAGTTTTAACTGAATGGAGGTCCCTAAAAGGGAAAGAAACTCCTCCCGCTGCTAGAGACAGAGCAGGGCGGTGTCCTCCGGGGAACGTAGTCTCACGCCTTCGTGAGTGACCCTCCTCATCCTCACCCATTTGGTGCAACACCAAATTTATCAGCATCCTAATCCTTCATCTCAGTTGCATTCCAACCTAGAGAGATTAAATTTTCTTGAAATGCATTTTTTAATGGTTAATTTAAAAATATTTTCTTCATCTTAATTTACAAATGTCTTTAAGGCTGCAAAATTGGTCTCTGCCATTAATTAGATTTCATAGATCTGTTCTTAAAGGTATAAATTATTTTGCAGAAATATTACTAAACAAACGTACCACTATGAGAAATTACCCGAGCTGAGCTCTTTGACATAGAGAAAACAGCCGCTGGGAGTGGGAGAGGATATTTGTCTGCTTATGTCAGCTCTGTTTTTTCCAGGTCCTGGCCTTGCTGGAGCTGTGGGTCCTCCTACCCACAGCTGGACCTCTGCTGCGCCTTCCTACTCGCTGTTGGCTTGCTTGGTCTTCCCTCCCTGGTCAGGGGCGTCATGTGATCTGATGAGATAGTGTGTGTGAAAGCCTTTGTCAACTGTAAGGCGCAGCCGAATGCCAATCGTTGCTTTTGTTATTACACAAACCACACTCCAGGGAAACCCTGCTGCCCTTCTCCACCCCTCCTCCTAGCCCACTGGGCTGGACAACCCAGGAAGCGCAGAGGCTAGACAGCCCCTCCCACATGGGCGGGAGCCCCCCGCTGGGGGGAGGGGCGGTCTTGCTTACCCTCCCCCGCGCCCTTCCCCTCAATAATGGTTTTCCCAGTTCTTCCTGGCTTCTGGGGCCTAACTCCGGAAGGAAATCTCCTCAGTTCCAGTGAAAGTTCTGGGGTTGCAGAAATCTTCTACTCCTTTGGCGTCTCCTCTGGGCCCCCTCCCAGTCCCCTCCCCTCCTAGTGCCCGCTGGAGCCTGGCTGCCCCGGAAGGATCTGACCGGCAGTTTCCTAGAATTGTCTTGCTGGAGCTCCTCAGTCATCCAGATCCCCACCCCCTTCCCCACCTCTCTGGATGGCTCATACCCGAGTATCACCTCCTAGGTCCCCATAGTTAACATCATAGCCTCTCTTTAGGGGGCTGTCTACAGTTCCTGGGAGGTGGAATTGGGCTTGGGAGCTAAAATGGGTACCAGGGCCCACAGAAAGTTGAGCGTGCTGTGGTTTCCAGGGCGACCATCTTTCCTACTGCTTCTCCTGAGCTTTTCATCCAAGCACTAACTTCATAAGCTCCCTCGCTCAGTAAATCACATCTGACCTTCCAAGCCACCTTTGGTGTGTGAGGGAGTACTGACTGCCTGGTAGCCATATCTCTGCGGCCCCTGGGGTTCCACCCTACCTCCATGTTTACTTGGCCCAGACTCCAGGAAGAGGCCTGGGGAGGTCAGGGCAGAGGCCTGTCTGCATTTGATGGATAGTACTGAAGAAATGTCTGGCACTTTCCTTCTCTGTGGGGGAAGCGAAGCTACACCTCTCCCCCACATTCTTGCCTGACTGTTTAGGAAGGTGTTAGGTGACTTGGGAAAGAAGGATTCAGACTTTTGCTTATCTATCTATCTATCTATCTATCTATCTATCTATCTATCTATCTATCTATCTATTTATTGTTGACAGGTTATTATGTAACCCAGATTATCCTCCAAATTTGATAGCTGAAAAAGATTTTTGGCTGGGCAGTGATGGTGCATGCCTTTAATCCCAGCACTTGGGAGGCAGAGGCAGAGGCAGGCCGATTTCTGAGTTCAAGACCAGCTTGGTCTACAGAGTTCCAGAACAGCCAGGGCTAAACAGAGAAACCCTGTCTCAAAAAAACGGAAAAGAGCTGGGCGTGCTGGTGCATGCCTTTAATTCCAGCACTCGGGAGGCAGAGGCAGGCAGATTTCTGAGTTCTTGAAAAACAAACAAACAAACAAAAAAAAAACAGAAAAGAAAAAAAAATTTTTCACCTCTCCAGAATGGTGGACTTATCCGGGCACTTGGGAGGATTTCTGAGTTCAAGGCCAGCCTGGTCTACAGAGTAAGTAAGCCAGGGCTACACAGAGAAACTCTGTCTCGAAAACAAAACAAAACAAAACAAAACAGCCGGGCCTGGTGGCGCA
>NC_034593.1:80921919-80928487 GCF_900095145.1 Mus pahari
TCGAGGCCAGCCTGGTCTACCAAGTGAGTTCCAGGACAGCCAGAGCTTTACAGAGAAACCCTGTCTCGAAAAACCAAAAAAACAAAACAAAACAAAACAAAAAAAAAAAAAAACCAAAAAAAACAAAACAAAACAAAAAAAACAGAATGGTGGACTTAGAGGCCTGGATCACCACACTTGACCAACTTATGCAGTGTCAGAGTTGGAACCTGGGTCTCACATGCTAGGCAAATATTCTGCCAAGTGCAGGGAATTTCTAGCCCTGCTGCGGGGCAGCGGGCAAATTCAGATTTGCCCATACCAGCATGGGAGATAGAGTATAAGGAAGAGGAGTGTCCTAACTTGCACATCACAGCTGAGTTTTGAAGGGCTCCATCCCTAAGGGCAAGTCTGATGGCTCAATGGGTAAAGGCTGTTGGCAGAAGAGGAGAAATGAACCCTGAAAGTTGTCTTCCAACCTTCACATATAAGCTGTGAACTATGTGAGTCCGCCCCCAGAAATGCACACAAAATAAGGAAAAATCAAAAGGCTCCATGCTGGCCTGGAAAGATACCTGGGTGGTTAAGAGCACTGGCTGCTCTTTAAGAGCATCGGGGCTTCCATTTCTGGCAGCTACGAGGTGACCCACAACCATCTGTAACTCCAGTTCCAAGGGATCCACCCTCTTCACCCCAGGCTGGCAATATAGCATGGTGGTAGAGCACTTGCTAAGGGCAAGGCCCAGGGTCTGATATTTGAGCATGGAGAAGCCAAAAATGGAGAGGAGAATCTACGTCCTGGCTCCCAGGGCTCTGTGATTCAGACTGTACCAATTATGTTCTCCTGATCTATATCAGGTAATGAAGCGGTTCTCACAATACGGTCCTAGGAGACCCAAGAGTTTCACCAACACGTTAGTTTCCTTTTGAACTGTGCTGACTTTTGTATCAGAAGTGTGGAAACAGTGAGAGTAAGCCTGTGAGTGCCTTTGCTTGAATCAAGGCAGTGGCCCAGATTGATCATGGTCATCCACTGAAAAGGCCCAGTTCTCTTTAGAATGCCCTCGTTGGCGTGAGAGACAGTTCATTCTGTAAAATGCTTGCCTTGACAGTGGAAGGGCTGTACTTGTTATCCCAGCATGGGGAAGGGGAACAGAGATGGAGCTCACTGGCCAGCCAGTGGAGCCTAATTGTTAAGCTCCCAGGCTAAGGGGAGACTATTACAACCTAGGTGGATGGAGGTTCAGTTCCCAGCACCCATATGGTGGCTCACAACCATCTGAACCTCCAGTTTTAGTGGATCCACTGCCCTCTTCTGGCTTTAGGGGCACCAGGCACACATGTGGGCATAGACATACCAACAGGCAAAACATATGACATACATAAAATGAAATAAGTCTAAAAAAAAAATTAAAGAGGTGGATGGTGTTTCTGAGGGTGACATTAGAGGTTGTCTTCTGGCCTTTGTACACATGTGCCTCTGAGCACATTTATTTAAAATGCAACAAGAGTCAGGTGGTGGTGGCTCATAGCTTTAATTCCAACATTCAAGAGGCCGAGGCAGGTGGATCTTTTGTGAGTTCGAGGACAGGCTGGTCAACAGGACATCCAAGGTTACACAGAGAAACCCTGTCTCAAAAACAAAACAAGACAACAAACAAACAAACAAAACCCAAGAAGGTCCTTGCTAAAGCAGGCATGGGGCTTACATCTCTAATTGCTACACTTGGGAAGCTGAAGGAGGAAGAGCGCCAAGACTTCAAGAGGCCAGGTTAGGTGAGAGTGATGCCTTCTCAAAATAGAACAAAGTCCTTGTAAAATAGTACAATACATTTAACATGTAAAGGGTTTATTATGGAATTAAATATATAAGTAAATAAGGACTTGTATTTTCTTTTTAGTGACATAGAGAATTTATACAGGGCTTTGTGCATGTTAGGCAAGCCTTCTACCAATGAGATATCTCAATACTTTTTGGATTTGTTTTTAAGATAGCCTCTTACAGCACAGGCTGGCCTTGAAGTCAGTATGTGGCCAAAGCTGACCTCGAACTTATCTTCCTGCCTCGGCCTCCTTGAGGTACCCAGAGTTCCAAGCCCCCTAGGGAAGCGTTCTATCCATTGAACTACACCCTAACCCCTTTATTTGGCTCTTTGTAAAAAAGTTTCAGGCTGGCTTGGAATGTAGCCCAGGGTAGCCCGACAGCAGTCCTCCTGACTCAGCCTCCAAAATACTGAGATTACAGGTGTGAGCCAACATCTCAAAACACTGTTTTGTTTTTTTTGGGATAAGAGCTTATTAAACTGCCCAGGATGGACTTGAACTAACTTTGTAAGCCAGGCTGGCCTTGAACCTTTGGTGTTCCTGTATCAGTTTCATTCAGTTGCTGGGATTATAGGCCTCCCTCTTTTTGCTTTAATATTTAAAAAGGCTAGTATCAACAGACACAACCCACGTAAACAAAAGTTTGTTGGGACTCTTAAATTTTTAGCACTGCTTGGGAATTCTGTGGTCTCTTCAATTAAAATTGTAAACTTAGCTGGGGGTCAGGGGGTGGTGCAAGCTTTAATCACAGCACTAGATAGGTAGTTCTCTGTGAGTTCCAGGCCAGCCTTACCTACAGAGTGAGTTCCAAGACAGCCAGGTCTACACACTAGAAACCCTATCTCAAAAAAAAAAAAACCAAAAACCTAAAATTTGTAACAACAACAATAACAAAGAAACAAAGTTGAAGGTAACTCTTTTGGAAGCAGAGGGTAGAGAAAGACTGTCTCCCAGAAACCCTCTCTCTCCCAAGAAAAGACTGTGTCACAGGAATAAAGACTTTAATGGGTTTTGCTCATAGAAGCAAGGCGACCCCAAGCCTTTCTTCTCCCCAGTGCACTGTGTGGGAAGGGAAGTGGTGGGGCAGGTGGTGGACTGGAGTGAGGGGAGTATTTGTGACACAGGACTGCCTGCCTCCTGCAAACCCCAGAGAATCTGTTTCTCTCTTTCCTTCAGGTGGCAATTTCCCTCCCTCTAAGTCGCAGTGGAGCTAAGTTGAGGGCAGAGAAGGAATCACTGTCCACTTCTAGGCAGCTGAGTGGAGTGGGGTTAAGGGCAGGGCATGTGCTATGGGAGTGACTGGGTATTTCAGTCAGCCCTATAAACTTAAGGGTTCCCCTCCAGTCCCCACCATCTCCATCCTCTCTCAGAGGTCACATCTGGTGACTGCGCTGGTCAGGTCCCTAATCTTTCCACAGTGGCCGGGCTGCTGTGGGAGAAGCGGAAGCTGGCACAGGAACCTGTGTCATCGCTGGCTCAGGGAGGGGAGGTGACAAGGAACAGCAGGGTAGTAGGTCAGCCTCTAGTGCTGCATCCCCGCTCCCCGAGGAGCCAATAGGTTCGAACCTTGCCTTTGCCCTGAAGAAAATAAAAAGAGGAGGCTGGTTAGGGAACGGCACACCTACTGGCCCAAATCACGGTAGAAATTTAAGTTACGGGAGTGGCCGTGGGATCCTCCGGGATCTAAGAGTCCTTCTTTACCTTCATTTCCACGTCGCCTCGGAGCTCCAGCTCAAAACCGTCGAACTCTTCCAGCACAGCCTTGGTCTCCGAAGATAAGTGGATCCTGAGGGCTGGAGAGGACAGGGGAGGAAGGTGAGGAGCGCCAGGGGTGGGAACAGCAGGGGGCAAGCAGATGGAGACTGGGAACGCGGGATGCATGGCGGGATGCATGGCTGGCGCTTGCTTCCTTTAGCTCAGGAAGTCCCAGAGGATCCTACATAACACATGCATTTACCACACACGCTGTGTTCTCCACAAGAGCAGGAAGAGCTCTTAACTGCTGAGCCCATCCAAGCCCTGTTTGCCTCTCTTTTGAAGTAAGAGCTCATGTTATCTAAACTGACTTTGACCTCCTGATCTTCCTGCCTCCGTTTGCCCTGTGCTGGAATGACAGGCAAATACTGTCATTTCACTCTGGTTTCTGTGCTGTAGGGGATTGAACCCAGGGCTTTCAGCCTGCTGGGTGAGCACTCTCTGGAGTGAGTCATCTTCTCAGCTCAATGGACACTTTTTAAGCCATCAATTGCCAGATGAGACTCAATCCGGGAAGGGATTACAGAGCGTCTTTTTGACTGTGGAAAAACACTATGACACAGAATTGCTTTTGAGACTTACCCAGCTCCCGAGGGGGCGTACAGCACTGGTTAGGAACCCACACTGCAGATGCTGCTCCAACTCAGTATGGAGTTCAGCTTGGACTAGCTCAGCTAACTAAAATAAATGTTCTTTGTCTCCCTAGTCTGTCAAAGGTCTACAGCTACAGTGCTCATTTCAAAAGGGTGGGTGCTGTCTGTGGATTTAACTCCACTCTCATTCATCTGAGGTGGATTTTAAGCACCTTAAATAAGCAAGTAAAGCACTCACAAAGTATCTAAATGCGGTGTGGCACATAGGAAGCACTATGTAAGTTGTTGGGATCAGTTAGTTGACTCAGTACTCTGTGTGTGTGTGTGTGTGTGTGTGTGTGTGTGTGTGTGTCCACAGGGGTGGTGACACAGGTGGTCAATCCTAGCACTAGGGAGGCAGAGGCAGGCAGATCTCTGTGAGTTTGAGACCAGACCAGGTCTACAAGTCAAGTCCAGAACAGCTAGGTTTGCTTGCTGCTTGTTACCCAAACAAAACGAGAGAGAGAGAGAGAGAGAGAGAGAGAGAGAGAGAGAGAGAGAGAGAGAGAGCTGAGATACTATCTCAAACAACAGCCACATACACAAAAATAGAGGAAACAGAAGCCAAGACCAAGGGAGGAGTGGAAACAAGCAATTATTAGATGCTTACTGCCTACCCAAAGAATTGTGCTAGATCTTTTACAATTCTGAAACAGGGTTACTGCTGTACGGAGGAGCTGAGTCCCAGAAACGATAAATGACAGTTAGTTACATGCTGGGCATTTTATATTGTATTCTCTCATTATTTTTTTATTATTTATTTATTTATTTGATTAAATTTTTTCTTTTTTTTTTTTATTTATTGTTATTTTCTTTATTTACATTTCAAATGCTATCCCGAAAGTTCCCTATACCTCCCCCCCATGCTGGGCATTTTATATTGTATTCTCATTATTTTTTTAAAAAGATTTATTTATTATGTGAGTACACTGTAGCTGTCTTCAGATACCCCAGAAAAGGACAGATCCCATTACAGATGGTTGTGAGCCACCATGTGGTTGCTGGGAATTGAACTCAGGACCTTTGGAAGAGCAGACAGGTGCTCTTAACCACTGAGCCATCTCTCTAGCCCCTTCTCTCAACATTTTTTTTAGCTGGGCGGTGGTGGCACACGCCTTTAAGCCCAACACTTGGGAGGCAGAGGCAGGCAGATTTCTGAGTTCCAGGCCAGCCTGGTCTACAGAGTGAGTTCCAGGACAGCCAGGGTGGGTAATACAGAGAAACCCTGTCTCAAAAAAACAACAAAACAAACCAAAACAAACCAAAACATTTTTAAAATTACATTTGCTTATTTATTGTGGGTAGGGGAGGACATTTTCAGATTTTGTGTGTAGGGGGGTCATTTGTTTTTTTGTTTTGTTTCACAAGACAGGGTATCATTATATAGCTCTGGCTGTCGGGGAACTCACTCTATAGACCAGGCTGGCCTCGAACTTTGAAATATACCTGCCTCTGCCTCCTTAGTGTTGAGACTAAAGATATTCATGTTAAAGTTTTTAAAAATAAAATTTAAAGTAATGTTTATCCATTTTTGTATGTGTGCATACATTCATGTGGGTATGTGTTGAATATATGGAAGTCAGAGGACAACTTGTGGAATCCAATCTCTCCTGGTACCATATGGGTCTCAGGGGTCAATTTCAGGTCACCAGGCTTGGCCAGCAAGCACCTTAACCCAGTGATCCAGCAAAACACCTATCTTTGTGGATGTATGAGTACATTAAATAAATAAATTAATAAATAATAATAATAATAATAACTATTATTACTATTAAATAGACTTTGTTTCCCAAGCTGGTGGCTTAGGCCTGTTTTCCTAGCTACTTGGAGACAACATCAGAAAAATTATAAGTTCAAGACCAGCCTGGGCTGGTGAGATGGCTCAGCTGGTAAGAGCACCCGACTACTCTTCCAAAGGTGCAGAGTTCAAATCCCAGCATCCACATGGTGGCTCACAACCATCCTTAATGAGATCTGACTCCTTCTTCTGGGGTGTCTGAAGACAGCTACAGTGTAATTACATATAATAAATAAATAAATCTTAAAAAAAAAAAAAGACCAGCCTGAGTTGCTTAATGAGATCCACATTAAAATAAAGAATATAAATATCCTTCGGGAGGCAGAGGCAGGTGGATTTCTGAGTTCGAAGCCAGCCTGGTCTACAAAGTTCGAAGCCAGCCTGGTCTACAAAGTGAGTTCCAGGACAGCCAGGGCTATACAGAGAAACCCTGCTCGAAAAACCAAAAAAAAAAAAAAAGAATATAAATATCTTATATCACATACCTCAGTGTTAGGCCACTTGCTAAAGGCTCTTAAAAAGTTGTGTTAGATTGCTTTGCTCAGATGTAAGCTAAAGAAAATGCTTTGAAAACACTTCT
>NC_034593.1:80929368-80948453 GCF_900095145.1 Mus pahari
TTTCTTCTTCTTCTTCTTCTTCTTCTTCTTCTTCTTCTTCTTCTTCTTCTTCTTCTTCTTCTTCTTCTTCTTCTTCTTCTTCTTCTTCTTCTTCCTCCAACTCCTCCTCCTCCTCTTCTTCTTCTTCCTTCCCCTTTCTCCTCCTCCTCCTCTTTCTCCTCCTCCTTTGTTTTTTCAAGACAGAGTTTCTTTGTGTGTAGCACTGGGGTCCTGTCCTGGAACTTGCTTAGTAGACCAGGCTGGCCTCAAACTCAGAGATTTGCCTGCCTCTGTCTTCAAGTGGTAGTATTAAAGGTGTGCACCACCACTGCCTGGCCTTGTTTTGTTTTGTTTTGTTTGTTTCAGAGTATCCCTCTGCACACTTTCTGACTGTCCATGTCTGCCTGTCTTTCCTAGCTCTACCCATAACCTCACCTTGTACACATCAAAGTTGTCTATGACAGCATCAAAACAGGTGTACAGATCATTGAGCAGGGTCACCACCTGGAAGGCAAAGGAAGCCAAGATAAGTGGTGAATGAGGGCTCCCACCAGGGACAAGTGGGGAGTACTAACCAGATGGCCAAGCTGACTCACCTGGCCTGTTGCCTGTGGCTGAACCCCAGCTTACCTGCATGGGTGTGCTCTCTGCTGAAAGAGCTGTAAAGCCCACGATATCACTGAAGTAGATAGTAACACTATCAAAGGCCTCAGCCTGGACTGTCTCGCCTCTCTTCAGCTGCTCAGCCACAGAGCTAAGGGGAGAGGGCAGATAGAGACCAGGAGGTGAGATGGGGTGGGGACAGGGCTATACGTGTTTGTGTGTGTTTGTGTGTGTGTGTGTGTGTGTTTCCCTGGGCACGCTTGTGTGCAGAGTTTAGAACTCACTGAGGCAGAATCTGGTAAAGCAAGGCCTCAGCTTTGCGCTTCTCCTCCAGATAAGCCTGTGTTCTCTCCTCTACCAGTTCCTCCAGGTTGTTGGCGTACTGTTCCATGCGTGATAGCAGGTTGTCCAGGATGTTGCTGCTGTTCTCCCTGAGGGCCGTGGGTTACCGGGGAGGGGGGAGGGAGAGGGGACGCAGATGAGATGAGATGACTGGTTCTTCCTGGCAATGCCTACATTCAGGCACTCACCATGCCTGCCCCTGCCCTTAAAGACAGGGTCTCTCTAAGTAGTCATAGCTGGATCTGTTCACATTATCAGGGGTTTTAGGTGAAAAGAACAACTGGCCTTGAACCCACAGACATCTCCCTGCTTCTACGCCCAGCTGGAGCTCTTACTTATTCTTACTGGACACAAGTGAGTGTGAAGGAGGTGGAGAGGGAGAGAAGCAGGGTGAGCTGAGGACAGTGACAGGCAGCAGAGAGACATGACTGGGAGAACTAGCTGGTGGGCATACTGGACAAAAGAGACAGAAGAACTAGGCTAGGAGCTTTGGGGCAGGATTGAGACTATGGGAAGAGATAGGGAGAGGCCCATACACTCCTATTTATCTTAAGTCTGGGGGTCAGTACAGAGCCGTGGGCAGGAAAGGGTGTGCGGTATCAATGTTGGCAGAGGAAGGGGTAGTGAATGGTAAGGAGCTGTTGGGACAGCCAAGTCATCCAGCTATGCAGATGCCTACGAGGCTGTGATGGCTGCAGTGGGCCGCCACTGTAGAAGAAGATTTAAGTGTGGGATTCACAGTGGCTGTAGTGGGGAGAGACCACTGACTTGTTGAACTTGCGCAGCGCCAGGCGGATCTGTTGAAAAGGTGGCCGTTCCTGTGGATCCTCTGCCCAGCACCGCTGCATCAGCTGCCCCAGTTCCTCCAGGTGGCTCTGCAGATCCATGGTGGGTCGGAATGGGGGCTGCTCGCCCCGAGTCACACGCTCAATGATCTCTGTGTGGAAGGGGCACACACTGAAGAGCGGCAAGCCTAGTTGGGCAACCAGCTGGGATAGACCTGTCTAGGTGGGGCAAGTCCAGACCAGAGCACAGAGTGGACTGGTCACTGGCAGCCACGGAGCAAAGGGTAGTGGCTGACTCCCCACTCGAGAAGGAATGGTAGGGGTGTCTGGAGAGGTTCCCTCTCTGGAGGTAGATTCATCAAGGCTGTCTGGGATATAGGCCAGGTGATCCTCACCTTTTGGGCTGAGGTCCAAACCTTCTACATAGAAGACCCCACTTCTTAGGGCAATCTCCTGAAGGATGATACCAAAGCTGTAGACATCCCCAGCTTGGGAGCCACGAGCAGGTGGTGAAGCCATTCGCAGGAGCTCAGGTGCCGTCCACAGTTTTTCTGTGGATCAGAGGTCAGGAGTCATAGAAGGGATAAGGGATAGGAAAAGAAAAACTAGCAAATGAATATCATATTTCATGGGTAATAAACGCTATAATAAATGTAGGACAGGATGGTGTGATAATCTGAGAACGCTGTGAAAATAAGCTGTCATATTGTTTAAGATAATAAACCAGGGATCAAGGGCATGGCTAGGACTCCTGTGCACATGGCACAGTGCTGAGAACCAGTGACCACTTGGTCTGACCTCCTTTTTAACCAATGAAGGTTGAGCCTCAGATGAGAGCTATACCCAAGACATGCAGAGGTTAGGCCTCAGTTTACCTTCTCAGCTGTGTTGGCAGCAGAGGCCTAGGGTCAAGAGTCAGACTCACTGGCAAAGAGGGTGTGTCCTTGCTCTGGCTCCGGGTCTCTGAAGCTCTCGAGCCCGTAGTCTGTGATCTTTAACACAAAACGTCCATCTACCACGCAGTTAGATGACTTGAGGTTCCCATGGGAACAAATGGCCCCGTTGTGTAGAAAGAGCATTCCCTGGAATATTTAGGAAGACAAGAGGGCTCGGGTGCGTGACTTCCAACCATGCCCAGCCCTGGCATCCAATGAGCTCCTCTGGACTCACCTTGACAATGTCATTGGTGAGTGAATACCGAAACATCCAGTCCAGGGTAATACTCTCATTCTCTAGAATGTCCTGCCGGGGCAGCGAGAGTCAGACCCCCCTGGGAGTGGGAGGAGGGTACAAGGGAGCTACTGGCATTAGCTTGGACACTCGGATTTGACACGCCCACCCCCAACTCCCATTTTCAGAGAGGGCCAGGAATGGCTAGAAAGAGGAAGCTTAACTGGGCTCGTGTGATCAGCCAGTGCTGGAACCCCAGGCTTCTCGACACACTCCCTCTTGTCCCACTCACCTGTAGGCTCCCACGGGGACAGTATTCTGTGAGGATACAGATGTTGGGAGGGTCGGTACAAGCACCCACAAATCTGGTCAAGTGCTCATTTTGCACATCCCGCATCTGCAGGTTGGGGCAGCATTAAGGCCCTGGCAGAGGCTTCAAACCTCACCAAGTCACATGTTTGTTAACATTCTTTCTCAGAATCTGCTCCCTAACCCCTTGATTTCCTGACTGTACCCATGAGGACAAGCTGTCTGGACCTGGGAGGATCCAGTGATCTCTCATGACTGATCTCCTTTTTCCTACCCACAAGACTCAAGGGCCCATCCCAGATGTATAGATCCTTCCATAATCAGTTCTGTTGGCTGACTCTCTTGGAGTACCCATGGGACCCTTCCCAAGCCACAGCCTTGTTCCCCTGAATTACATGTTTAAGTTCAAACAGGACTTTCCGTGTCAACTCAATGCGTTTCCGGTTCACACGTTTCACAGCTACGAGGTTGCCCTGAGCAAGAAATGTAGACTTATTATTCAGGAGATGTCTGAGACCCCATCTGCTTCTGGAACCCATCCAGGACCCCAGCTCTCTACCTGTCTCTAAAAGCCCACCCCCTATCGCTTCTCAGCCTTTTGACTAAGATCAAGTGTAAAAGCCCACCCCTGCCCCTGGGCCCACCCCTGTCCCCTAGCAGCCCACCTCAGAACCATCTCTTGGACCTCAGAGCACACTCTACCTGGGTCCCAAGGATCGGCAATCTTTCCCCCAGACCTACCTTGTAGTATGCTGTCTTGGCAAAAACTTGGAACTGGCCCTCCGTGGTTAGCAGGGAGCCATAATTGGAGCCTCGCTACAGAGATGAACAATAGTCATCTATTAGTCAACCCAGAGGTCATTCTGCATCCTGGAAGTTCTAGATTCAATCACACTGCCCCTTATCTGTTTACCCTGCAGAGAGAGGCTCTCACTCTTTAGCTCAGGCTGCCCTGGAACTTGTAGTAATGATTGCAGGTGTGAGCTACCACTCCCACCCGCCTTTGTGTAGTGCATTAGACTCATACCTGTGTGCTTACTTGGACAATCTCCTTCGACCTTGGAGAGAGCCTTGTTACAGAGGCTGTAACTGCGACCCTCATCTAAGACAATGTCAGAGTGAGCAAGTGAAGGCAGAGCTGGGGGTTAGCCTGTTCTTTTGTTTGGCTTTGGTTTTATGAGAGACGCACGGGCTAGCCTCAGACCTACAGCAATCCTCCCATCTTAACCTCCCAAGTCCTGGGTCCAGGTGAGTCACCTCATCTAGAAGTTTCTGCTAACTCATCAGCCATTGCTCTCGGTACTCAGCCTTTCCCATCCTCCAGAGACAGCAGTGTCCTCACCCCACTCAGGGTCAGCCGGCTGCCAGCGCTCCGAAGGTGCCTCTCCAGGCTGCTGGGCTGCAAGTCCTCCCAGCGCACCCGCCACAACTCTGACACCAGCTCCTTTTCCAGCTGCATCTTCCTGGAATGTGAAGCCTGTACCTGAGCCCCGAGCCCCTAGCCCTGGTGGAGTGCTCTGAAGCCCTCAGAGCCCCGGGACACCCCACATGCTAAGGGATGCTTGAGGGAATCCTGTTCTCAGAGCTGAGAGCTGGGGCTTGGAGCCTGAGGTTAATTCTAACTCACAGGGGATCTTACCCCAGAGGGAGAAGTCACCTCAGTTTCTTCCTTTGGAAACTGGAGGCCTCTGTATCTTTTTTTTATTTTTCTTTTTTAATAAGACAGAGATCTTACTATGTAGCCTGGGTTGTCCTGGAGTTCACTATGTAGACCAGGCTGGCCTTGAACTCACAGAGATCCACCTGTCTCTACCACTGAGTGCTGGAGTAAAGCTATGCACACCACACCCAGCTTCTACTTCATTCTTAATCATTACAGGATGCAGTGTCCTAAGTGTGGAAGTGCCTGGCGCACATGCTCAGTCAGCACTGCTCTCTTCCACCACCCCCCTTCCTGTTTCCTTATCCTGCTCTGTACTTTCATTTCCACATGCACCGGAGGCCACGAGTGGGCTCGCTCACCCCTCTTTTCCAGGCTAGGGTCAGCACCTAGCTCTCAGCTGAGTTGTCATCCAGAACCAACTCCTTTAGTTGAAGTCAGTAGCTGAAGTTTGTTTGTTTTTCCTTTTTTGAGACAGGGTTTCTCTGTGTAGCCTTGACTGTCCTGGAATACTATCTGTAGACTAGGTTGGCCTTGAACTCACAGATTCATCATGCATTTGCCTCCTGAGTGCTGGGATTAAAGGCCTGCACCACCACCCCACCACTGCCCAGCTACCTGAAGGTTTTGAAGTACTGCTCTCTATCTGGCCTCTGCAAAGGATGCTAGTTCCACATCAGCATCTGCTCTGCTCTGAAATCACTTCCCAGCTACTTTATGGCTTTAACTGACCCATGCTTTCCAGACTCCAATCTGAAGCTTCTGCCTCCTCGCTGAGGGAATGAAAGAAGTATTCTTTCTCCACATTAGGCTCCCTCCCAGGCCTCCTCTCCTGCTCCCTTCTGTGCTTCTGTCTCCCCAGCCTCACCTAGCACCCCTGTGCCTTAACTTACCTGTATATGAAGAAAGACACAATCAGAAAGCTAATCAGAGAGAGGCTGCCCACCAAAGCCAGAACCTCCAGTGTGGAAAAGTGGTCTGTGGGAGAGTCCAAGTTGTAGAAGAGAGACTAGGGTTAGACAATAGGAAGGAGGAATCGTCTAGTAGTCAGCTGACTGATAAAGGAAGGGAAGTAAAGTCCGGAGCCAAGAAGCCTCTGTTTAACTCCCCTGGGGAGGAGGCAGTGGCTCCACATCAGGATTCTGGAAGCATGGGCCGGTCACCTAGGTTGCAGGCTGGGTCCTCATTGTCAAAGCCACATTTAGGGATGTCAGGAGGTGGGTATCCCAGAGGCCAGTATAATCTGTGTTCTGACACAGCCATCAGCTCCTGGGAGGTACCATTAAAGTTCAGGACAACCTGAAGGAGAATGGGGGGAGGTAAGTGCCTGTAGTCTCCTGTACCATCCTGCCTCCTGCTTGCCAATCTACTTCCAGGAACCTCATCTGGGCTACCAACTACTCACTAAGTTCCTGCTGTGACTATCCGTGAGTCTTCAAACCCATGCCCATGGCATTATGGGGCAAAAACTTGAACACTCAAAGGCATTGCAGCGAAACACCCATAGGGAACCCCATTGGAAATTCCAACCCTTTATTCAGGAAGTTGGTATTGGTTGCAAGACAGAGAGAATTCCAGGCCTAATCCCTGTATGTGCTCACCAGGAGGCCTTCGCTGGTAGATCTGAACCTTGGTGCCTCTGACCCCTGTCCCTTCCTGTCCTTGCTACATTTACACAGCTGTACACATGCACTCTTCTTGGCCCAAGTCTCTGTCTCTGCTGGGATGGGGTCCCATCTGTCTTAGGAACTCAAGAGATTGACTCTATATTCCTTCTTCAGGCCTGGGCTTCTGTGAGGGAGAAAATCTGTGCATCTCCATCATTTTTGGTTGCTCCCAGACTGAGGAGTTGAGCCTGCCCTACTTAGTATCTCATAGCTGTCCAAAGAATAAGCAGATACCCGGAGGGGCTGTGGGGTGAAGTGGGGTTAGGAGGATGAGACGCCGTTCTTGCTCGGCACTGTCTCCTTGGTGTAGGTGTGAACTTACCCTGAAGGTACCAGTCTCTGGATCCATATCCCAGAGGGAGAAATCAGTGTCCCGGTCTCCATTTCTATCAATTTTCAGGTATCCTGTCACACCTAGGGCCATAGGGGAGGAAGGCTGTGTTTTGAAATAATGGAGGCTCAGACATGCCTCCCTTCATCCCACCCCATCCTCCACCCTGATCTCCAGAGATGTAGGCACTAGTGTGGATATCTGCACGGCGGTAAAAAGGACAACTGTGCTGGCAGTGGGAATGGCAGACTCAGCATGCAGAATTTTATGAAACTTTGGAGACATAGCTGGGGAACTGGCTTCTTGTGGTCTCCTGCTGGGACACCCGGGGGTGGGGGGTGTGGCCTCCAGCCCCAAAGCAGCCCATTCCACTCAATTCTAGGCCCTGACCTTGGAAGCTTCGGTTCCACATCCGCTGAGTGATGTTCTCTCCGTCAGTGACAGTGCCCCCCTGTGCCAGAGTCTCTGTCACTGCCTGGACATAGAGCAGGAGCCCGTCATGGAAGGATGCTGGGATGATATTTTTCTGTAGAAGCAAGCGGAGCTCAGGCAGGGCAGATAGATAAAGGGCTCAGAGTGACAAAGTGCAGCACTGTGGGCAGGGACTGGGTTGGGGGGTCGGCGGTAGTGAGAGCTTGTAAGGGGACAGAGAAAACAACCATATTCCACACAAACATGACCGCCTAAAAGATATTTTGCATCTCCAGTTTTCCCGACTCTGAACCATGCTAAGTAGATAGGGCAGGATAGGCCACTTGCATTTCCCTGAGAAGGACTTAGGTTCAAGGGTTAAGTTTGCCACTGCCCCCTTCCGACCTCCACCGTCAGGAATACAGATAATAGGCAGGGAGAAAGGGGAGATGGGATGCTGGGATGCCTGAGAGAGCAGGCTAGAGTAACAGAGAGCCATGAATTAGGGTCTGGAGAGCCACACTGGACCCCCCCCCCGCCCCTCCTACCAGGCCATCCTCCATGGTGAAGTTGAACTTCTTCTCAGCCAAGAGTTTTAGCTGCTTCAGGAATTCCAAGTACTCAGGATTATCGGGCTCTTTGTAAGTAATAATTTTGGCAGCCTAAGGAAGGAATCATTGAAAAGAGGAATGGTAGGAGCTGACTCCAGTCCTTCCTGTATCCTGGAGTCCCAGTCATCTGGGGTCCCATCTCCCAGACCAGCCTGTTTAGGTTGGGATTGAGTCAAATGGCTTGGTGTGGTAGCACAAGCCTTTAATCATAGCACTCAGGAGGCAGAAGCAAGAGAATCTTTGAGTTTGCGGCCAGCCTGGTTGGTATAGGTTCCAGGACAACCAGGAAAACACAGAGAGATTCTGACTCAAACAAAACAAAACAACAACAAAACAAACAAAAAACAAAATAAATAATAAATATTTAATAAGACAAAGATCAAATCGAACCCTGTCTCCTGCATGAGATGGCCCCTGTGCTTGAGCAAAAGGATTCAAGTTCTGTCTGGTCCACAGGCCTTCAATAGCCTCCTAATTCAGGCCTATAAAATTATCTGTTTAGACGCAGGACTCTAAAGTCCCTAAATATCATGAAGTGCATGGTTCAACTCTGAGACTATCAAAAACCCGTTTTCTGGAATCATTTCAGATACATAGGGGCAAAGTGCCCAGAAATGATGTGTCAATAGCTCAGAGTCCTACACCTGGGCTTCAAACCTCAGTGCTCACCTGAAAGGCCTGGCGGGCTCTGCCATCCTGCCCATCTTCTCTTTCCCAGGGCTTCCTGGGAACAGGGCCCTGAGCTCCCTGAAGGCTTTGCCCAAACACATCCAGGTGGAAGAAAACATAGTCCTCCCCAGTTAGGCCAGCATCCAGGGCCAGGAGCATCAGATTCCTGAAGGCATCCGGAGAACTGCAGATGTAGATAACTGAAGGAAAAGGAGGAAGAAGAGGGGAAGGCGGAGGAGGGGAAAGAGAGAGGAGAGAGAAAAGGGGGGGAGAGAGAGAGAGAGAGAGAGAAAAGGGAGAGAGAGAGAGAGAGAGAGAGAGAGAGAGAGAGAGAGAAGACCACATGAATGAACACACAAAGTACTACAAAGGAGGGAATTCTGATTTGTAGCCTTTAAAGGACAGCAACTCCTGGCTCAGTCTTGGGCCTTGTCAAGAGAATGTGAAAGACGGGAGAAGGAGGTATGAGGGGTAGGAAGAGATAGAGAAGAATGGGAGGGAGAAAGAGAAGGTGGGGCAAGGTGTGTGTGTGTGTGTGTGTGTGTGTGTCTGTGAGTGTGGCAGGGTGGGGTGGGGGGAACGAGGACTAAGACTGCAGGAAGAATCAGAGAATGGCCAGCCGGAGAAGGGACATGAGAGCTCGAGAGCTCGGATGGGAGCAATAGAAGAAACTGGAGGAAGAACGTGGTAAGTTAGAGCGAAAACATCAGGGAGAAGAGTCAGGAAGCTGAGGGTGCAGTAGAACTAGGCCCTTCCGCGCTTAAGTCAAGAAGGTCCGCAGCAGGAAGGTCAGGGGAGACAGGAGGGGAGGGGGAGAGGGAAGGAATGCAAACCCGGTGGGGCGCGGAGAGAAAACTAGAAACTCTGAGGTAGGAGTTGGGCAAGACTCTAAGAGGAGGAAGCCTGGCCCCCAGAGGAGGAATGCCAGGCTGTGCACTGGCCGGAGATCAGGCCGTGCGTGCGAGCTAGCCGTCCGGTGGGTGGCAGCCTCACCTCTGCCCTTGCGCTGCACGGTCCGCAGTAGCTTGGTGTAGTGGTCCGGGTCGCCCTCGACGAACTCCTGATGATTCACTGTGATGTTGAGGCGCTCACGCACCCGCATGTACAGCCCCTCCACTATGAAGAAGCACGGCCGGTCGTCGCCCAGCCGATCTGCATAGAGCACCAGCGCCTGGTGCTCCCAGCCCAGCCGTCGATGCAGCGCCGTCACGAAGTCGCCCAGCTTGACATGGCTGGGTCCTGTGCGAGTGGTTAGCGCGTACTCATCCTTCACCCCGATTCCCAGAGCCGGGGCGCCGGCGGTCAGCAGTGGCACCCGCCAGTGCGCGGTGAAGCGCCCCACCGGGGCAGCGGAGTACACGCAGCCGGGGCCCAGGAACACTGCGGGGCTGTGCTCCCACTTGAGGTCCACCGCGGCCAGCGGTGCGGCGGTGTCGGAGCAGACGCCCGCCGCGTTCTCGCTGCTGCCCAGCACCATGCGGACCGTCCAACCCGGCAGCAAGTCCGGCCGAGCCTTCACCCGCCCGAGAGCCAGTTCCACGGCCGGCCCTACACGCGCCCAGGACCATGGGTACGAGGTGTTGGTCAGCGGCAGCACCACAGCCACGGTCAGGTCGCCCGCGTGGCCTCCCCGGAGCAGCAGCAGCGGCGGCAGCAGCAGCAGCGCCCTTAGGCGCGGACGGACGCGTCGGGAACCAGGCATGGCCTCAGCGAGCGCCGCGACGGAGCAGAGCTGTCACCATGGTCTGATCGCCGTCCTCGGGCTCGGCGGCGAGGGTCGGGCGCCTAGAGCGCCCGAGCCTTAGCGAGGGAGGGGCTGAGTTGAAGCTGCAGCCCCGAGGTCGCGGTGCCTGCCGAGTCTGCGACGGTCCCGCCGTCGAGCAGAAGCGCTGAATTGGGAGCGTCTGAGAGCGGAGGGCGCTTCGGAGCAGGTGGGAACGAGCGCGCACCCGAAGGGAGTCGGTGGAGAGCGAGAGAACGAGAGGGCGATCTAAGGAGGGCGAGCGGGAGCGCCAGCGAGGAAAGGGGAGTGTGCGCTCGCGCTTGCCCCAGGAGTGTGCCAGAAGGGGCGTCCGGCTGGCCCAAGTCTCCGGCCGTTCCGGAGGCGGGCGGGGGCGGGGGGGGGGGACACGGGACCATAAGGTCCCGAGCCAGGCAGCAAATCCTCCCCTCCCAGATTCGGTGACAAGAGAGCCGGGGGAGCCAATCCTGGCTCTTTAACTCCTTCCTCCCAGCCCTGACTATGGCTGGCTCCCACCCTCGCGTGCGCCTGTTATTGCTGACCCTCTTCCCGCCGCGCTGTCCCTGCGCGAGGTTTCCCTCCCCTGGCAGCACCCGCGGGCGGGGCGCCTAGGCCGCGGGGGAACCAGGACTGAGGAAGGGTGTGAGGAAGCTGACCCCCCCTGCTCCTCCCTCCTGTACCCCCCCCTTCTACCTGGCTCCTAGGGAAGAGGAAAGTAGAGGCTTGTTTGGATCTTGGCCGGAAAAGGTGTGTGTGGCTATAGGAGTTTGGGAGGGTTTCTGGAAAAGGCAATCAAGTAGAGGCGAGCCAGAGTCCGGGTTACCCAGTCCATCAATGAGTACCTCCCCTTTCTTCTTCGCCGCCTCCCAGATCGCGCAGATTAACAGAGCAAGATGACCAGGTGGGAGGGTGGAGTTAACTCTTTAGTTCCCAAATAATGATGGAAACTGGGGAGGGAGAGTAGGTGGCTAGAGAAGAGATGCAACCTCGTGTGAGTGTTTTGTGTGGAAGATTATTAAAATAGGACTGTGAAGTTTTGGTTGGTAATGACCATGGGAAGAATAAATGAAGGAGCGAGTCTAGGGCTTTGGGACGGAACGCTATGGGATTAGTCTGCCCTCTAATGGTCATCCTGATTCATTAACCGTATTGCGCCATCAACTTCGCCAGCCTTGAGCCCGAACAGGATCTTAAGGTCAGCAAACATTTCAAGAGGGACCGGCTGTGTCAAGTGCCAGTTAAATGCGGACGGCATAACGGTGAAATATATAATATTATTATATATGTTTTGAGGACAAAGAACCATAACACAATATACTTTAAGCACTGGAAAAAGAGACAGGGATATACCCAGAGACAGAGATGAGAGCTATTAATTCTACCTGGATTGGAGCCAGGAAAACTTCCAAAGAGAGAAAAACTCACCGAGGGTTAAAGGGAAAAAAGGGTATTTGGGGCTGGAGATATAGCTCAACAGTTAAGAACGTTTATTGCCCTTCCAGAGAACCGTAGTCAGTTCCCAGCACCTACATCAAGTGGCTCATAACCATTATTCCAGCATTCCAGCTCCAGGGGACCCTCTGGGGATCTTTCCCCCTTCTCTCTTTCTCTCTCTCCCCCCTCTCTCTCACACACACATCTGGCATACAAACACATATGTATGATTTAAAATAAATCTAGTTAAGGAAGGAAAGGAAAAGATATTTTGTGGAGAGAGCAAACTGTTGAAGTTTCTTTTCTTTTCTTTTCTTTCTTTCTTTTTTTTTAAGATTTATTTATTGTATGTGAGTACACTGTCACTATCTTCAGACACACCAGAAGAGGGCATCGGAGTCCATCACAGATGGTTGTGAGTCATCATGTGGTTGCTGGGAATTGAACTCAGGACCTCTGGGAAAGCAGTCAGTGCTCTTAACCATGGAGGCATCTCACCAGCCCTGAAGTCTATTTTCTATACATGAAGTGTTAGGATTTTTTATGGAGGCAGACTTGCAGTCTCTCTGTTTTATTAAATTATCTTTGTCCATATTTATTTTTATTATCTATTTAGTTAGTTAGTTAGTTAGTTTTCGAGACAGGGTTTCTCTGTATAGCCCTGGCTGTCCTGGAACTCAGAAAATCTGCCTGCCTCTGCCTCCTGAGTGCTGGGATTAAAGGCATGCGCCACCACGCCCAGCTTTTTTTTTTTTTTTTTTTTTTTTTTTTTTTTTTGGTTTTTCTCGAGACAGTGTTTCTCTGTGTAGCTCTGACTGTCCTGGAACTCACTTTGTAGACCAGGCTGGCCTTGAACTCAGAAATCTGCCTACCTCTGCCTCCCAAGTACTGGGATTAAAGGCATGCACCACCACCGCCCAGCCTTATTTTTATTTTTTAATTTAGTTATTCATGGTTTAAAAAAAGAAAATCAGATGGCTGTATGGTGGTGGCTCATGTCTTTACTCACAGAGCTTCTGAGACAGAGGCAGGCTGATAGATCTCTCTCTCTCTCTCTCTCTCTCTCTCTCTCTCTCTCTCTCTCTCTCTCTCTCTCTTTTTGAGACAGGGTTTCTCTGTGTAGCCCTGGCTGTCCTGGAACTCACTTTGTAGACCAGGCTGGCCTTGAACTCAGAAATCCTCCTGCCTCTTGCTCCCAAGTGCTGGGATTAAAGGTGTGCACCACCATGCCCGGCTCTTTTTTTTTTTTTTTTTTAAAGATTTATTTATTATTATATGTAAGTACACTGTAGCTGTCTTCAGACACTCGAGAAGAGGGAGTCAGATCTTGTTATGGATGGTTGTGAGCCACCATATGGTTTCTGGGACTTGAACTCAGGACCTTTGGAAGAGCAGTCAATGCTCTTACCCGCTGAGACATCTCACCAGCCCCAGATAGATCTCTAAGTTCAAGGCCAGCCTGGTCTACAGAGTGAGTTCCAGACCAGCCTGGGCAGATGGTTTATAAATATTTGTGCTTCTGGTTTGTTTGTTTGTTTTTGTTTTTTTGGTTTTTGGAGACAGGGTTTCTCTGTGTAGCCCGGCTGTCCTGGAACTCACTTTGTAGATCAGGCTGGGCTTGAACTCAGAAATCTGCCTGCCTCTGCCTCCCAAGTGCTGGGATTAAAGGCATGCACCACCATTGCTTGGCCTTAAGTAGTTTTTCTTACATTTTAAGACTCTGAGTATATCTATCTAAATGGAAAGCCAGAAGACATGGGGTTCCCTGGGGCTGGAGTCCCAGGCTGTTGTCAGCCATGCTCCCAGGTGCTGGGAACAGAACTGAAGTCTGCAGAGGCGAGTCCTCCTGACCACTGCGCCCTTCTCTAAGCCCCGATTTTTAAAAAAAAAAAAAAGTGCTGGGCGGTGGTGGCGCACGCATGGTCTACAAAGTGAGTTCCAGGACAGCCAGGGCTATACAGAGAAACCCTGTCTCGGAAAAAAAATCTGTGTGTGTGTGTGTGTGTGTGTGTGTGTGTGTGCCTTAAGAGGCCTTAAGAGGGCTTTTGATCTTAGAGCTTGAGTTTCAAGCAGTTGTGAACTACTCCACACAGATGCTGGAACCTAACTTGGACAAGCCCTCTGTAACTGCAGCAAGTTCTCTTATCCACTGAGCCCTTTCTCTATCCCCCTGCTTTTCCTGAGATATTGAAAAGCTAGCCACATAGGCCCTGTGTCCCTTACAGCACCATCAATGGGAGCAAGTGCCCACGGCCTCTCTGGTGGTGAATCATCATTGTTCCTACCCACATTACCTCAAGTGCAGTATCTGACTGCTATAGGAGGCTGCATTGTTAATCCCGAGCTGGGAAGTGGGAATGAGTAGGAAGTAGGCCAGAGGAAATGAGGTCAGTAAAGCTTTTGTGTGACGTGGTAGGAAACAGAGTAGAGTCCCCATGTAAAGGCGCATGGGAGATGGAAGCTGTTTTGTAAACAGGGTCAGTGGGACTCTGAGAAGAGACATTGACCTCTTTAGTCAATAAACTAAAACAAGAGGTTTGGGTGAATGGTAATTTATTGAATATGCAGTGCCTATAGATACCTCGTAGAGGTTCCCATAGGCTTCCTCTAATGCTGGAGCTCAGGAGCAATGACTGGATGAGAAACACCGTTAGGGCATTGAATTCTTGTCAGTATGGTGGACTAAATCTGGAGCTGCAAATAGCTAAAATTTTGGTTGAACTATTTTTTTTAAAGACTTATTTATTGTTATATGTAAGTACACTGTAGCTGTCTTCAGTCACATGCGAAGAGGGCATCAGATCTCATTACGGATGGTTGTGAGTTGGGATTTGAAGTCAGGACCTTTGGAAGAGCAGTCAGTGCTCTTAACTGCTGAGCCATCTCTCCAGCCTGAATTATCTTTTTTTTGTTTGTTTGTTTGTTTTGTTTTTTTTCTAGACAAGCTTTCTCTGTGTAGCCCTGGCTGTCCTGGAACTCACTTTGTAGACCAAGCTGGCCTCGAACTCAGAAATCCCCCTGCCTCTGCTTCCCAAGTGCTGGGATTAAAGGCATGCACCACCACTGCCCAGCCTGAATTATCTTTTTTAAGGTGAGTGACGATAATCTACTCAGGAAGCTTTTAGTGGCTGTCAGCTAAGGTTGGAGGTAAAGTTCTAGGGATAAGTAAGGCCTGGGGCTGCAGTGAAAAGAACAGATGACCAGTATTCCCTTCTTCCTCCCCCCTTCCCCTTTAACAGCATTCACACCACCCTTCCTACATGATTTCAGGGTAGCAGTGCCCTCATGGACCTCAGAAGTCCCTCCTTCCTCTATCCCCTCATCCACACACCAGTGAACACAGGTACGCCTTGCACACATCAGGGCAAACTTGTGCTCCAGGTGATCCCAGGCCTTAGCAATGGCGCCGGTGCTGTTCGGCATGCACACAGCTCACTGTGACTGGTCCAGGTCTCTACCAGGCAACCCTGGGAGAGGTGTGTGCCAGCCTGAGGCCATGGGGTCTGAGACTACAAGCTACGTGCTGTACATGGTCTCAATGGTGGCAGACAGAACATTGACATCTTTAGGAACCACATCACCAGACCACAACAGGCATCAACCCCCACCCCCCTGTGTTTACCATGGTGAGGTGACTTTTTTATCATATGACTGGCTAGCTCAACATAAGTACTTGTGCTCTTTGCTGAAAAACCTGGGTCCTGATAGGCTTTCTCAGCAGAGTAGACAGGGGCATATGCAGGAAGGTGGAAATGGAAGTCTATCAAATAGAAGGAGGACAGTGGTGGAAGATAGGAACTGCCTAAGGTGGCAATTGAGGTTAATGTAGGTTGGGTGCTCAATATCAGGGTTTCTATGACAGATGTCATAGACGGCCTCCTTGTCTACCATGAAGATACAGTCAAAGTGCTGCAAGATAGTGAAGGTGGAGCTGTAGGGTTCAAAGACAGCCCCGTGAAAACATGGGGCTGGCTAAGTGAGGAACTCCAGCTGTAATCAGCATGGAGACATTTAGCATCAAGGAGAACCTAGAGCCATTTTCCTACCAAAGGTATGGAAAAACAAGACTTGAGCACCTGATAGCCAGCCTGTAAATTCCATCTAAGACAGAGTCATTGATCTCGTCATCCATGGGTAGTCCTTGGCATAGTTACTGGCAGCATCTCCTTTGCCTATAATGAACTGCTCACGATGGGAAAACTGGAGGTGTGTCAGTACAAACTCCATCTTTTTTTTTAATTAAAAAAAAAGATTTATAGCTGGGTGTTGGTGGCACATGCCTTTAATCCCAGCAGTCAGGAGGCAGAGGCAGGTGGATTTCTGAGTTCGGGCTACACAGAGAAACACTGTCTAGAAAAAAAAAAAAAAGGAAAAAGAAAAAAAGATTTATTAGAACACATATGATATGCACTACTGATAAGTGGATATTAGCCCAGAAACTCAGAATACTCAAGATACAATTTGCAAAACACATGAAACTCAAGAAGAAGGAAGACAAAAGTGTGGATACTTTGATCCTTCTTAGAAGGGGGAATAAAATACCCATGGAAGGAATTACCAAGACAAAGTTCGGAGCAGAGACTGAAGGAACGACCATCCAGAGACTGCCCCACTTGGGGATCCATTCCATAAACAACCACCAAACTCAGACACTATTGTGGATGCCAACAAGATTTTGTTGACAGGAGCCTGATATAGCTGTCTCCAGAGAGGCTTTGCCAGTGTCTGGCAAATACAGAAGTGGATGCTCACAGTCATCCATTGTACGGAGCACAGGGTCCCCAATGAAGGAGTTAGAGAAGGTACCCAAGGAACTGAAAGGGTTTGCAGCTCTATAGGAGGACCAACAATAAGAACTAACCAGTACAGCCCCCCCCCCCAGCAGAGCTCCCTGGTACTAAACCACCAACCAAAGAAAACACATGGTGGGACTTGTGTCTCTTGTTGCATATGTAGCAGAGGATGGCCTAGTCAGTCATCAATGGGAGGAGAGGCCCTTGGTCCTGTGAAGGTTCTATGTCCCAGTATAGGGGAATGCCAGGGTCAGGAAGCAGGAGTGGGTGGGTTGGGGAGCAGGGGGNGGGGGGAGGGGATAGGGGATTTTCGGAGAGGAAACTAGGAAAGAGGATAACATTTGAAATGTAAATAAAAAAAATCTAATTAATAATAATAAATATTTATTTATTTATTCATATGAGTGCTCTATTTGCATGTATGTCTGCATGACAGAAAAGGCCATCAAATCCCATTATAGATAGTTGTGAGCCACCATGTGGGTGCTGGGAATTGAACTTGGAACCTCTGGAAGAGCAGACAGTACTCCTAACCACCAAGCCAACTCTCCAACCTGTGGGTTCCATCTTTAATAACTGTTGTCAGTACACAGTTTTCAGCACCTGTCTCACTAAATGAGATATTGAAGATGTCAGCTCCTCCTACAATAGTCTTAGCATTTGCTCATCATACTGGTCACTATGGACACAGATGTACTCCTGCAAGGTGCTATAGGTTAGGAGTCAACAGAAGGAAGCACCAGGTCCTGGTTACCTTCCCCTATAAGCAAGAATCAGGTAAATCATGCACTAAGAAAAAGAAAAGACTTCTTGTCCAATGTCCTTAGCCATCAGGGGAATGAAAATCAAAATTATATTGAGATTCTATCTTATATTGTCAGAATGGTTACTATCATAACATAAGTGATAGCTCATGCTAAGAAGAATGTGGAACATGCCGGGCGTGGTGGTGCATGCCTTTAATTCCAGCACTTGGGAGGCAGAGAGGCAGGCAGATTTCTGAGTTCGAGGTCAGCCTGGTCTACAGAGTGAGTTCCAGGACAGCCAGAGAAACCCTGTCTCGAAAAACAAAACAAAACAAAACAAAAAAAAAAGAATGTGGAACATGGGGAACCTTCCTCCATTACTGATGGGGGTGCAAACTCGTACAGCCACTATAGAAATAAATATGGCAGTTTCTCAGAGAATTGGAAATCAATCTACTTCAAGACCAAGCTATACCACTTTTGGGTATATATCCAAAGGCCATAAGGACACTTGCTTAACCATATTCATTGCACCTTTTTTCCCCCATAATAGCCAGAGACTGGAAATAACCTGAATATCCTTCAACATCTAGGTTAAAGATGGATAAAGAACATGTGGCACATTTCCACTATGAAGTTAAAAACAATGCCATCATTAAATTTGCAGACAAATGGATGGAACTAGAAAAGATGGTATATACTTACTTATAAGTGTACATCAGCTGTTAGGTCAAGTACAACCATGTTACAATCTTCCTGGGAGGGTAAATAAAAGATTTCTACAGTGGGTGGGGATGGGAACAGAAGGAATCAGCAAGTGGGTGGGAGGCATAGAATGACAGAGTCCTGGGAGAGATGACTGGAACTGAGAGGCATTTGGAGGTTGATATAGAAACCCAGTGCAGTGGACACTCCCTGGAATCTGTGAGAATGACCTTAGTCAAGTCTCCTATTAATGGGGGATACGGAGCACAAACTGGCTGTCTTCTGTAACCAGGCAAGGCTCCTAGCAGTAGGAATGGGACACCAACCAAGCCACAAAACTTTCAACCTACAATCTGTTGTGCCTACAAGACATGCTGGTCAACGGTGGCATGGCACAGAACTTGTAGAAGTGGCCAACCAATGACTGGTCCAACTTGTGGCCCACTACACTAGAGGGATCCCAAGTCTGACACTCCCTGGATGACCAGGAACCAGCCCAGAGACCTAGGATAGAGCCAAACACAACTAGCCAAAAAATAAAAACAAAACAAAATAAAACAAGTCAATGTAATGATTCCTAATGATATTCTGACACTCGTAGATTGGTGCCTAGTTCAATAGTCAACAGAGAGTTTTCCTCCAGCAACTGATGGGAGCAGATGCGGAGACCCACCGCCAAACACTAGGGGGATCCAAGGGAACCCTGAGGAAGAGGGGGAAGAAGGACTGTAGAAGCCAGTGGGGTAGAGGACACTACAATAACACAGAATCTGTCTTCCAGCAGGGGAGAATCTGCAGACAAATCAGCATTCATCTATCTAATAACACCCTGTTAAATCCTAAAAGCAAAACAAAACAAACACCCCCACACCTCCGAATCAAGGCTCACAGAAACTGAAGCAGTAAATCCAATTCGCATATGCGTCCAAGCTAGGTCATCTGCATATACTTTATGATTGTATAGCTTGGTATTCTTGTGGAGCTCCCAACAATGGAAGTGAGTGTTGTCTCTGACTCTTTTGCCTGCACTTGGGACCCTTTTCTTTGTACTGAGTTGTCAAGTCCAACCATGATATGAGGGGTCGTGTCCAGTCTTATTGTAGTCTTTTTTTTTTTTTTTTTTTTTTCT
>NC_034593.1:80948508-80953341 GCF_900095145.1 Mus pahari
TACTCACTTGGTAGACCAGGCTGGCCTCGAACTCAGAAATCCGCCTGCCTCTGCCTCCCGAGTGCTGGGATTAAAGGCCTGCGCCACCAGGCCCGGCTATTGTAGTCTTGTTAGGCCAAGTTCAATGGATATCCTTGGGAGACCTGCTCACTTTTTCCCTCCCCCACCCTCTCTGAAGGGAAAAAGATTAGTTGATCTGGGGAAGAAGGAAGTGAGGAACTGAAAGTAGTGAAGAGAGGAGAGACCTTTGTGAGTTCCAGATCAGCCAGAGATTCACAGTGAAACACTGTAAAACAACAACAACAACAACAACAACAACAACAACAACAACAACCAAGGGAGACCTTGGTGGCCACACCTTTAATCCCAGCACTGGGGAGGCAGAGGCAGGCAGATCTCTGAGTTCAAGGCCAGCCTGGTCCACAGAGCAAATTCTAGGACAGCCAGCCAAGGCTTCATAGAGAAGCCCTGCCTCAAAAAGTCCAACATCAAACCAAACAACCAAATAAACAAAACCAAAGACAAGCAAAACCAGATATCAAATTCCAAAATCTCAGAAGAGTGTCACCATGGGACAAGTGAAAGAAGCCAGACTCCCCCCCCATTCCCACCCCAAAACCGGGGCTTGGAGGTGTAAAGGCACCTGCTGCAAAAAGCATGAGAACTTGAGTTCAGTCCCCAGGACCTACTCTGGCTGACCCTGAACTTACAAAGAGAAGCAAGAGAACTGACTCCTGCAAGCTGTCCTCTGATTTCTACGTGCATGCCATGGCACAGACATGCACAGACACACACACACACACACACACACACACACACACGCACAAATAAATAAATAAATAAATAAAAAATAAGATGGTAATTTAAAAATTAAAAGAAAATAACAGGCAGAGGTGGGCATAGTGGCGCAAACTGGGTTGTACCCCCTGCACAGCAGTTGGCAGGCTGCAGCAGGAAGACTTCTGGCATTAGGCTGAGTATGTAGACATATGGAGTAGATCCTAAGGACCCAGGAAAAGGTAGAAGACTCACTTGGACTTGGCTGTGGCATGTTCTCCCCACCTCAAGTCATGCACACATAGTAATGAATAAACTTTATTGTTTGCAGCAGCTTAAAGTATGTTTTAGATGTACTTATCTTACGTGTATGAATGTTTTGCTTGCATATATGTCTGTGCGCCATGTGCGTACCTGATGCCTGTGGATACCAGAGAACTATGTTCGATCCCCTGGAACTGGAATACAGACAATTGTGAGCCACCGTACGGGTGAAGGGAACTGACACTTCTTGGTCCTCTGCAAGAGTAAAATAACAAGTGTTTTTAACCGCTGGGCCATCTCTCCAGTCCCTAAGTAAAGAAACTCATTGTTGTCATTATTATTACTATTATTATTATTATTATTATTATTATTATTATTATTATTACTATTATTATTATTATTATTGAGACAGGGTTTCACTATGTAGCCCTGGCTGTCCTGGAACTTGTTCTGTAGATCAAAGGCCAGCCTCCAGTTCAGAGATCTGCCTGCCTCTGCCTCCCCAGTGCTGGGATTAAAGGCCTTCACCACAAGGTTGGGTTTAAAGATGTATTTTATGTTAATTTATGTGTGTATATGTATACATACTTATGCGTACAATGCCCCAAAGGGCAGAAGAGATTGGCCGAACTTTAGTCCCCTGAAAGAGCAGTATGTGCTCTTAACTGTTGAGCCATCTATGAGCCAGTCCCAATAAAAAGAAAATCTAAAGGCAAACCTAACCCATGATGGTAGAAACCCAATATGGTTACCTTTCTGAGATGATGAAAGACTGTTTTTGTAAGGCAGGATCTCCTATGTAGACTTACCTAGCATAGACTGGCTACATAGAATAGTCTGACCTTGAACTCACAGAGATCCTTCTGCCGGTGCTATAATTAAAGGCATGCTCCACCATGTTTGCCAAAATAGCCTTTTTTAAAAAAATTCTGCTATATTTATGTTATGTTTATGGGTGTCATCACACCCACAACCTTCATAGTGAGGTCGGATAACAGAATGCAGAAATCGCTGCTCTCCTTCCACCACTATGGGTCTCAGAGGTCGAACTCAGGTAGTTGCGATTATACCTGCTGACTCACCTTGCCAAAAGGAGAAAGTGTTCCTTATTTTAATGAAGGTGGGGTTAGGTTACTTGGAAGGAATATATGCCTACGAAAGTAAATAATACACCAATACTTGTCAGGATCACCTAACATAGCAAAGTGGGGAGGATCAGGGTGGAACTGGAGAAGAGAAATACATGATCACAATATATTGTATGAAATTTTTTTCAATAAAAAGAATCATATAACAGTAATAATATCGAGGGAATAATGGTGGTAAGTGGAACTAAGTTATTTCTGATATTTCCATAAGGTAAAAGTTATGTTTTCAGGTGAGGCTGCGTACACCGGAGATTGCCGAATTTGATGACAGCTCGGGCTACATTAACGAGTATTATGTAAGTCAGGGTGACCAAACAAGACGCTATCTCAAAAAAAGTTGGAGAAGAAAGAAGAATTATATTTCTTGTTATGTAAAGGTAAATTTAGTTGGATTATCAAAATGAAGGCGCCAATAATTCAAAAACAAAGCCTCCGATAGCAGAGGATGGTTTCGATCCATCGACCTCTGGGTTATGGGCCCAGCACGCTTCCGCTGCGCCACTCTGCTATCCACTGGAATGCCCTTCTTTTTTTCCGTAGAAGACGTTACGGTTCACCGCCTCAACTTCTGAACGCCCTCTACTGTCAGTGGGGAAAATTGCCTTCATCCCTGTTATGTTTTCTTATTGGCTGGCTCCTTTACAGGGCATTTTTCATTGGTTGCTGCGTTAACCAATAAACGCGCGGGACGGAGTGCGGCGGGAGCCTATCGCGCAGGCGTTTGTTGGGACACGCCGGCCAGACGGTTCTCAGCCAGCCTGGTTCTTCCCAGCGAAGAGCGGTTGAGTGGCCTCCATTGTTCAGGATTAAGCGAGCCATGAGGTAAGTGGACAGAGGTGCTTGAAAGTTCCAGCCGAAGCCTCGGGGGGCTGGCTGGAATGGAGTCGGAGGAACAAGGGCCTGTATCTGGGCGGCCGGCGGAAAGCCTGGCGCGGGGGAGTGGAGCAGGAGGAGGCTGGCGGACTCCGGGAATCGGGCCCGGAGGGGGCCGGGGCCCAGCAGGGGGAGTTGTGTTGGTACCTGGGTCTCGGAGCCCGGGAGGGATGGAGGAGAGGTCTTAACGGCCCAGGAAGATCTCCCATGCGCAGCGAGCAGGCTGGAGCGTTGCGCAATTTTCTGGTGCCTAGTGTTTGACCAATAATTGTACACGCCTCGTAACTGTTAATGCTGAATTAATAAATGAGAAGTCACTTTACTGTGCCTAGTAGGACTGGTGTGCCTCACGATCGTGGGCTACTTAGTAGGGGTATGGCTATCAGGTTCTGAAACTCGTATTTTCCTGATGTGAGCTTTGATAAAATCCTGAATTAGAAATGGGGTGTGGTGTCGAAAGCTGCACTCACAGCCCTTGGGAGGTAAGGCAGGAGATACATGAGATTCCGTCTCAAAAACCAGAAAAAGAAAAAAGTCCAGAATTAGGATGTCATTGGGAGTGGGATTGGGCACCATTTGGAATCTGGGAGAAGTGAGCATGAAATATCTATCCACTTCCGTAGTTGGAGGCGGACAAGGTAAGTCAAATTGAAAGAACATTGATGGTGTGATGGGAACCTTTTTCAGCGAAATGTGAGTAAAATGTATGTATTTTTAGGGGTGACAGAGGACGTGGTCGTGGTGGGCGCTTTGGTTCCAGAGGAGGGCCTGGAGGAGGGTGAGTGTGGCTGTTTGCATCTTTGCCTTGGTTTGTTACAGTAGAAAGGGGTTTGGAGTAGATTGTTCTATTTCATTTCGTGAAAGTCACGAAAAGCATTTCTTTTTTTCTGATGTCCTGCTAAGTGGATTTGACCTTTTGCTAAGAATGATACAGCTCAGAAACTTTGGAATTCTTAAGACAGAATTGGTGCATTGTGTACCTCTCTCTTGCTTTCTGCTTGGATAACTTTGGGTTGTTTTCATGTTTCAGGTTCAGGCCTTTTGTGCCCCATATCCCATTTGATTTCTATTTGGTGAGTATTTTGGCTTTGGGGGACTTTCCTGGCTACTGCTCACTTACAGGTGTAGAAATGGAGCCCAGAATCTCCTTGTTAATGGAGTCAGATACTGTTTGGAGTAGGATTCAAGATTGGATCTGTTCTTTGTTTGAGTGAGGGTGTTCTGTATGATTGGCTGGCCTGGAACTCTATGTATACGGAGTTGACTGCAAATTCACCATCTTCCTTCCTCAACCTCCTGAATGGTGGAGTTACAGTCATGCACTCCCACATCTGGTGTAAAGTTTTATTTACTTAGTATGAGTGCTAGAGATTTGAACCCAGGACCTTGAACATGCTAGATCTATATCCCTAATACCTAGTTTTATTTTATTATTGTATTTATTATATATCACTATCTACTTATAGGTATAGCTACAGGTATAACATGGCTCTAGTAGAGGACACAAATTTTTTCCAGTACTTGCACAACAGTGCACATCTGTCTGTAATTCTAATTTCCAAGGATCTTATGTCTCTGTTGACTTCCACAGGTTCTTGCACATAGGATGCATATACATTCACTGTGGCACTCACACATATACATAAATAAATATTAAAAAAACAAGCCAGCCGGGTGTGGTGGCGCACGCTTTTAATCCCAGCACTTGGGAGGCAGAGGCAGGCGGATTTCTGAGTTCGAGGCCAGCCTGGTCTACAGAGTGAGTTCCAGG